>NW_015177078.1:283145-315456 GCF_001447785.1 Gekko japonicus | reverse complement strand
TACTGAGCCACATGGTGACATTACAGTATGCATCTGCAGGGAAAGGGGGGGAAAGCCTTTTCAGGGGCTGGGGGGTCACAGGAATGGCACACGGCATCCAGCTGCCCCACACCATTTCAAAAGTGGAGTTTCGCCCCACCCATCCGCCCCAGGGTGGCTACAGGTGAAGGTTCCAGACAGACTCTCCACAGTTCCCCCTTTACCCTGGAGGGAAAAAAAGGTTTAGTTTTTCTTCTGATTAAAGAGGAAAACCCTGGAAATGCCTGCAGGCTGGAAGCAGCCTAAGAGACCGAGGCTTGCTTAGGGTAGTGTTGCCAGCTCCAGGTTGGGAAGTACCTGGATATTTGGGGGGTGGAGTCCGGGGAGGGCAGGGTTTGGGGAGAGGAAGGACTTCAGAGGGGTATAATGCCATAGGGTCCACCAGGGGTCATTTCGTAGAAAAAGAGGAGCAGGAGCTCATTAGCATAACTCATTAGCATAACTTATTTGCATATGCCACACCCCCTGACATCACCGGAAGTGTTTCAGGAGGCAACACCCACCGCTCAGGCTCCACTGGACTGTTTTGAATTGCTAGCTATTGGTGGGGACGGGGGGGACGTGCAGATCTGTCCTCGCAGAGGAGGGAGAGCTTGTACCTGAATAAAACTTGGTCTTAAAGGTGCCACTGGACTGTTTTGGATTGGGGAGCTGGGGGGGGGGCTCTGCAGCTTACCTGGCTGCTTCTTGCTCTGACTGAGGGCTGCTGGGAGCAGGGGGCGGGGCTTGTTGCATGTGCCCGCCCCCTGGGCTCTTTACTGCCGGAGCTCTGCTCCTGTGCGCTCCTGCAGGAAATGACCCCTGGAGCCCACCTTGCAAAGTAGCCGTTTTCTCCACATGGACTGATCTCTGTCGCCTGGAGATCAGTTGTAATCCCAGGAGATCTCTAGCCACTGCCTGGAGGTTGGCAACTCTAGCTTAGTTCCACCATGCAGGTACAAGGTTGTAGTGAGATTTTGCAGACTGGAAAACTCCCAGCTTTGCAACACAATGGCTGGTCTATATGGGCTCTGTTAAGTATGCAACTCAACAAACCTATGAATTATGATTGGATGTTAACTATGTAAGGGCGTGGCTACCCCAGCCCGGGAGAGTTTAAAAGGAGCTGTGCTCCCCTGTTTGTTGTTGTTGTGTTTCTATCAAGAAACTGGACTTGTCTAGCCATTTCTTGGCCTTTTAAATTTTGGTTCAGGCTTTTGGCTCCTCTCTGGGAAATTAATGTCAAGCTGACCTGCAGTCTCTAAAACACAGGAGGGATGAGATGGAGCCAGGTACAGGTGCAAGTGAGAGCGTGGGCCCGGAAGCCTCAACTAGGATTGCCAGGACCTCCCTGGCCACCGGCAGGGGATTGGACGGGGGTTAAGTAGCCAGATCCCAATTGGGAAACACCAGGAGATTTGGAGGTAGAGCCTGGGAAGGACAGGGACCTCAGTGGGGTACAATGCCATAGAATAGCCCACCCTCCAAAGCATCCATTTCCTCCAGGGGAACTGACCGCTGTAGTTTGGAGATGAGCTGTAATTCTGGGGGGTCCCCAGGTCCCACCTGGAGGCTGGCATCCCTAGCTTCAAGGCCAGAGGCCTGAAGAAGAAGAAGAAGAAGAAGAAGAAGAAGAAGAAGAAGAAGAAGAAGAAGAAGAAGAAGAAGAAGAAGAAGAAGAAGAAGAAGAAGAAGAAGATTGGATTTATACCCCGCCCTTCACCACCCAAAGGTGTCTCAGAGCGGTTTACAAACTCCTTTCCCTTCCCCTCCCCACAACAGACACCCTGTGAGGTAGGTGGGGCTGAGAGAACTCTTGACAGAAACTGCTCTTTTTCAAGAACAGCTCTTATCAGAACTACGGCTTGCCCAAGGTCATCCAGCCAGGTGCAAGTGAAGGAGTGGGGAATCAAACCCGGTTCTCCCAGATTAGAGTCCGCGCACTTAACCACTATACCAAACTGGCTCTAGAGGGGGTTTTGTACACACATTCCATCTCATTAGTACAAGGAATCCTGGGCATGGGTAATTTGCTTGATTGTGAGTAGGTGCTAGCTGCGGAATTACATGGTCACATGTCTTAGCAACACATCTGATTGGCCAAGCAGGGTCAGGCTAGCAGCCCTAAAGCAAGACCATTCATTCTAGCTTGGGCCTTCTTTCCTGCTGCGCTTGTGATTATGCAGCTGGAACACCTGCTGCTTGGATTTTGGACTTGGAGTTCTATCTGGACCCTGTACCTTCACTCTGTTGGATTACACAAGGTCTATAGTGCACCTAATTGAAGAAAATCAGAATAACAGCCTATAGGGGACAGCTAAAGGACTGCTAGTTAGCATAGCTAGATTAGGGACTTCCCACAATTTCAAATTATGTCCTTCCTGACTTCTGATTGGCTCTTTGAAGACTTCCTGCTCCAACTGAGCCCGCCCCCTTCCTCTCCATCATAGCAGTTAGTCAGTCTTCTCTGTTGTATCTAGGGTTGCCAAGTCTTACCGAAGTAATAGCAGGGGAGTCCAGGTACCATAGAGTTTTCAGGGCGATTGCTAGAGCATCGCTCGGCAACGTGCCCAGTGTGATGACGTCACTTCCGGGTGCGCCGGGCACATTGGCCTGATCTGGCCGACTTCAGGGGTAGGGTTCCCCCTGTCGGCCAGATCTGGACCGGTGGATTAAGGGCCCTTTTAGGGGAGGAATCCCCACCCCCCCGGGGGGACTTGGCATCCCTAGTTGTATCAGAGTTTATTTTTTCTTTAATAAACCAAGTTATTTTCTTTAAACAGTTGGTGCTCCCTTCCTCTGCATGTTTACACTCTGCCAACACACTCTGACCAGGTAACATCTGAGTCAGAGGACTAAAGCCCAAATAAGTATTTTAGGACAGTTATTTAGTTCTATTATTTTCTTCCCTGTTTTGCATTGTTTGCATATTTGTATTCTTTTCCACTTTTCTTTTACTAAACCTTGGCCCCGGGGGTCACACGGCAAAGTTGCCGCGGGAGAGGCACGGATGGTGGGCGGATTGTCCGGGCTCGATCACACCCAAACATCTGGGAAGTGGAGCGCACCCGTGGCTTACCGCCAACAATGCGCCTTAAAAAACTAGTACCTCCAAGGTACTAGTAAACGTTTGCCACAGGCTGCCTCCAGACGCCCGTGGTGTGATCATGCCCGGCGCGCAGCATTCCCCTCCGGTCCCTTGTTTACCCGCCGGTGCTGAGGGAAGGACCCGTGGTGTGCCGCCGGCACGTCTGATCGTGTAATCGCGCATCAACGTGCGCCGGGGCAATTAGCCACACCTCCCCCCCGCGATATCCAGCCTGTGTGACCGGGGCCCTTATTAATTATACCCCTGTCCTGTGGTGTTATCTGAGTTTTAGGGCTTCAGTCGATTGGCTACAGCTATCAAAGTAATTGTTTGTGGAACTTAACTTGCAAGTGTCCTACCTTGCAGGGCTGATGTTGTTCAACACCCGGTAGGGCTGGAGACTTGGTCCCTCAGTCTCTCAGCTGAGAAGTAGCTTAGAGGGGCTGATGGTGGCTCGTTACCCTGGGCAGTGAAGATTCACTCTCCAGTCTTGAGTATTTGACTCTTGACCTTCACCCCAAAGCCTTCTTGTTGGACAAGGGAGCTTTGAGAGGCTAAAAAATGACACTCATCTCTTCTTCCTCCCCTTATGCTCTTCCTCTTTTCTGTGTTGGAAGAGCCATATTCCCGGAGCAAAGGGGAGGGGCCATGACTTAGTGGTACAGCATCTGCTTGGCACACTGAAGATCTCAGGTTCAATCCCCCGGCATATTCCAGTTGAAAAGATCAGGTCGCAGGTGATCTGAAAGACCTCCACCTGAGACCCTGGAGAACTACTGCTCATCTGAGTAGAGAATACGAACCCTGATGGACTAAGGCTCTGATTCAGTATAAGGAATGTGTTCATTCAAGGTTGAGGTCACTGGTTCTCTTTCCATGCAGATAGTCTCAAGCCTTCACCCTGCTTCTCTCACCTGTCTTTTGGTTTTCCATCTCAGTTCTGCTTTGCTGGACAAACTACTCAGGTCTGACCGTCATCACAGTATCAACTGGAATATGAATTAGCCTGGCCCTTTATCTTGCTCTCTGCTTGAGACCTTCCACAAGCCCATGCATCCGCTGGCAGCTCTTCCTGCGTGTCTCTTATACCATGCTTCCCAATCCAGCAAATTGACCATAAAACAGGGCTGACATTTCCCGGCTGATTTCCTGGAGATTTGGAGGTAGAGTCTGGAGAAAGCAGGGTTTAGGGAGTGGAGGGTCCTCAAAGCTAGTTTACAACTTCCAGGTGAGGCCTGGAGATCTCCTGGAATTACATCTGATATCTGGACTACAGAGATCTGTTCCCCTGGCTGTTTTGGAGGGAGGGTTCTATGGCATCACGCCCTGCTGAAGTCCTTCCCCAGGCTCCACCCCCAAATCTCTAGGAATTTCCCAACCCAGAGTTGGCAACCCTACTCAGAGGGGGCTAAAATGCCATAGAGCCCACCCTCTAGTCCAAAGCAGCCATTTTCTCCAGGTGAACTGATCTCTGTACTCTGGAGATCAGTTATAATTCTGGGACACCACCTGGCCTTACCTGCAGGGAGGCAACCCCAGTAACAGAGGCCTGCTCTGCAAATGCTGCAGAATGCAGTACCCACGCTATTTGAACACAAGCAATGCTTTTAAAAAGCGCTTGTGAAAGCACAGATGCATTTTTAAGCAAATAATGGGGTGGCTCCTTCCCTGTCCTATTCCACTGAGCAAAGTTTGTTTGTTTGTTTATTTAAATATTTATACCCCCACCTTTCCTTTGGGGTCAAGTTTGAATCCTGCCCCCAGGCACTTAAGGAAGCAGTGGTACGCCCCCTCTTGAAAAAGCCATCACTGGACCCGGCCGAGTTGGCCAACTATCAGCCGGTCTCCAACTTGCCCTATTTGGGCAAGATAATAGAGAGGGCAGTGGCAATTCAGTTACAGGGCTTTCTGGGTGACGCTAACGTTCTAGATCCCTTCCAGTCCAGCTTCCGCCTGGGTCGCGGGACAAAGATGGCACTGGTCGCCCTCACGGATGATCTCCTGAGGCACCTGGACCGAGGCAGATCGGCAGTGCTGCTGTTGTTAGACCTGTCGGCTGCGTTCGACACGGTCGATCATCAGCTACTGACCCACTGCTTCGCTGACATTGGAGTACAGGGACTGGCCTTGCAATGGCTTGTTTCCTTCCTCCAAGGTCGGGGACAAAGAATGGCGCTAGGGGACCAACTGTCCCGAAGGCACCCACTTGAATGTGGTGTGCCTCAAGGAGCAGTGTTGTCCCCAATGCTTTTTAACATCTATATGCGCCCTCTTGCCCAGATTACCTGGAGGTATTGGGCTGGGTTGTCACCAGTATGCAGATGACACCCAGCTCTTGTCAGAATATGAATATGGAGGCACAAGTGCAGAGATAATGTTTACATGTATAAAGTTAGGTTGCGCCTGCAGACAACTTGAGGATACAAGCATGAGAGATGTGGGCATGTACTGAGAGGCTCTGTCAGTCTCATCTGTGTGAGGCAGCCTGAAGTCTGATTGGCTGTCGCGACTGTCTTGGTCATACACAGAGATTCTGAGAGTGACAGTTATTCAGTTACTCTCTGTCAGTTGGTGTGTCTGTGAGCTTAACTGTTATTAGCTCTATGTTGATCTGTTATTATATACAAAGTTATTGTTTAATCGTTCACCAGTTAATAGTTATATAAACACCATTTGACTTAACCGTATTTGGTGTGGTTATTTTGAGTCTTCCACGAGAAACATTAACAGAACTATTTTCAACAGCTCTATCTGCTGTTGGGCGGCCGGTCCAACTCCAAACCGGAAGATCTTGACCTGGCGTTGCAAGCCGTGGCTGGTTGGCTTAGGCTGACCCGACTGAAATTGAATCTGACAAAGACGGAGGTCCTGTGCCTGAGTCGGGGCGGTCTGGGGGTTGGGATCCCACTCCTGGCCTTCAATGGGGCGCCGTTGGTGCCAGCGCCAGAGGTCAGGAGTTTGGGAATGCTCCTGGATGTCTCCTTAACAATGGAGGCCCAGGTAGCAGCCACTGCGAGGTCGGCCTTTTACCATCTTAGGCTGATTAGGCAGTTGGTTCCCTTCCTCGAACGCAACGACTTGGCAACAGTGATCCATGCTATGGTCACCTCAAGACTGGATTACAGTAATGCCCTCTACATGGGGCTGCCCTTGACCCAAATCCGGAAGCTGCAGCTAGTGCAGAACGCAGCGGCGAGGCTGCTGTTGTGTAGTCCTGTGCGGGAACACATCTACCCCACCCTAAAAGAACTGCACTGGCTGCCTATAGCATATCGGATTTGGTTCAAGGTGCTGGTTATGACCTCTAAAGCCCTTTATGGCCAGGGACCTGCATACCTGAGGGACCGCCTTTCCCCATATGTTCCCCAGAGAGCACTGCGATCGGGGACCCAGAATCAACTGGTCCTCCCGAACATCAAGGAGGCCAGACTTGCTTCAACGAGGGCTAGGGCTTTTTTGGTGGCGGCTCCACTCTGGTGGAATGAGCTCCCGGAGGAGATCAGGGCCCTGTGGGACCTGTTACAGTTCCGCAGGGCCTGTAAAATGGAGCTCTTCCGCCAGGCCTTTGGAGCCGCCACCACCACCGTTACCATCACCACCACTGACATCTGATAGTCCTCGGGGTGCAAGTCCAACTTTCTGGGCCCCTAAGCATAACCTGACCCGAGTGCCTGGGACATCTGTAGCAGACCTGAGTGCCTGGGACATTTGCAGTAGATCAAGAAACTGACCGAGCTTTGAGAACTAATGCTAGCACTTTATTATGTTGTATGCTTATGGTTTTAAATTCATGTTGGGATTTTATCAGTTTTTGTATTTAATGAATTGTTTTATATTGTTGTAAGCCGCCCTGAGCCAGCTTTGCTGGGAGGGTGGGGTAGAAATCGAATGAAATAAATAAATAGTAAATAAATAAAGAGCCTCCGTCTAAATTAAGTAGCCCTTCTACTGGAGGAAGAGCCACTGGAGTTGGAGAAAGCGTCCTTAGGCTGAAGGAAGACTCCTTGGAGGATGGTTGGACTTATTTATTTATTTTATTTACTTTACTTATACCCTGACTTTCACCCCAATGAGGACCCAAAGCAGCTTACGTCATTCTCTCCTCCGTTATGTCCTCACAACAATTCTGTGAGGTAGGTTAGGCTGAGATCATGTGACTGGCCCAAGGTCACCCAGCAAGCTTCCATGGCATGAGTAGGGATCCACTCCAGTGTCCCATTAATCATGCATCTGACAAAATGGGCTCTAGCTAAGGGTGCCAACGCTCAGGTGGGACCTGGAGATCTCCCAGATTTGCAATTGATTTCCAGGCTACAGAGATCATTTTCCCTGGAGAAGGTGGGAGCTTTAGAGGGTGGGCTCTATGGCATTATACCCCACTAGGGTCCCTGCTGTCCTGAAATCCTACCTTCCACAGGCTGCAACCCAAAATCTCCAGGAATTTCCCAATCCAGAATTGGCAACCCTGTCTCTAGCCCTCCATACTATAATAAATCAGTTAGCCTGTAAGTTGTCACAAACCCCTTTTAGGTTTTTGTCCCATTCATTAAAAAAATGGTAACTGGTTTAAATCTGTGTGTATTCTGACTATATATAATAAGGGTAAAATTGTGGCATTTTTTTACCACAGAAAATTGTTTTTGACGCTAAACTTTCATGTCCGGGCGCCAGACCCCAACTTGGCTCCCTCCCTCCCTAGCGGGCCACAGTCGGGAGGGGGGGGACCACTGAGGGACCTTACCTGGAACAGCCCACCCTGAGCAATAAACATAAGAGGAGGGAGATGGAAGATTGGCAGCAGCCTAGGGAGCAGGTAATTGTAAAATAATAATATGGTTTCGCCTGTTTATCACATTCACATTAGTTCTTGTTCTGCACAGGGTGTTTCCTCCTGATAGATTCACGTTACCAGGATTGGACTCTGTTAACTAATGGCACAATCAGAGTAACAATGCAGTGACGAGAAACTGAACAATTGCTGTTCTTTCCCGCATTGCATGAACTGAACAGTACCCACGTTGCATTGCATGTACATGAGTCATTTTTAACAGCTACAGTAGGGTAGCCTCAGACTGACCTTGTAAATCTGTTTCCTTCTGTAATTACTTTTTTAACCCAGGATTCTATCTGCTCTAATTTTCAATCCTTCAATCCTCCTTTGGTTTCCAACACACACTGCCCCTTCCCCCCTTAAAAAAAAAAACCACCCACTGTTGTTTTTTAGAAGTAGGATTCTTCTTTGAACAGTTTTGTCAGAGATAGATCTTGGAAGGAAAAGGAAAATCACAGACTACAGTTGAATTGCCAGAGAACTCAGAAAGGGATAGTTTGCAAGAGAGAAAAAACACAAGTGAGAGTGTAGATGAAACGTTGCTAGAAGCACGGACAGGTTGAGGAGAGAGTACATTGGGTTGCCAGCCTCCAGGTGGAGTCTGTGATTCTCCTTGAATTACAATTGATCTCCACAAGATGGAAATCTGTTCCCCTGGAGGAAACGACAGCTTCAGAGAGTGGACTCTATGGAATTGCATGGCCTTTGAGATTCACCCCTCCCAATTCTGCCCTCCCCAGGCACACACACACACCCAAATCTCCCTAACTCAGAACCCCGGGTGTCAGACACCAACTCCCCACTTCTTTTGCTACCTCAGATGTCGGGCAGAGGAGCAAAAGATGGAGAGTGCCAACTGGGGATGTTCACACCATGGCCCATAATCCTCCTGGTCTGGGAAATCACATGACATCAGAGAACAAATCTGATGCCTCTGGTTAGTATAAAGACACATGTGCTGTGCATGTGCTGTTCACACCTACAGTCTCTTCAACACGCCTGTGCTTTTGGTTGTGTCAGTTCATATGGCCTAATTTTTTCTTTCTTTGTTTGTTTACTTGTTTTGGGCCTGTTTGCCACCTCAGATCTTCCCAGGGCCTCATCCTGCTAGAGCCTTCCCTCTGAGCTCTCCAGTTTGCTAAAGCACTGGCCTGCTCTTTTCAGGTGGTGGTTCCATTGTTATGGACTGCTCTCCCCAAGTAAGTGTGCAGAGCCTCTGTGCTGGGGTCCTCAACGTTTTTGAGCCTGTGGGCAACATTGGAATTCTGATACAACACAGTGGGCGCAGCCACAAAATGGCCGCCACAGGTTACCTTCATTCACACAATGAAGATCCTGGTGCTGTGGTGACAACTGCTGCCATAAGCAACATTTTAAAAAATCTGCAAAGCCAATCAAATCTCCAGTGGCCAATCAGAAGCCTTGCTGGGCAAAAGTCCCACTTGGTCCTGCCCACTTTCTAAAAGCACTTTGCCGGTACCCCTGCCCTGTACTATCCCTCTCGCATAAGGAATATACGGCTGATTTGGCAGTTAATTTCCTGAGGAGGATATCATTTTGAGGAAAAGTTGTTTAGTTGTGCTCTTCTTTCTTTTTTATTTTCTTCTAACTGTTTTCTGTGGGTTGGATGTTTTTGGAAGCTGCCTTGAGTTGCTGTTGGCAGTGCAAAAGACGGCATATAAATATAGGAGAGCTGGATTCAAATCCCCACTAAGCCATGGAGGCTGGCTGCATGACCGTGGGCCAGTCACTCACTTAGCTAAACCCACCTCACAGGGTGGTTGTGAGGATGAAACGGAGAAAGGGAAAAGACAATGAATATTTGCACTTAAAGGCAAGTTATATTCAGTGTACATATTTGTGTGATACCTTGACCTGGATGGCCCAGCCTGGCACAGTTTCCTTAGGTCTTGGAAGCTTCGCAGGGTCATCCCTGCATAGCATTTGGATGGGAGATCGCCAAGGAAGCCTAGGGTTGCTATGCAGAGGCAGGCAATGGCAAACCACCTCTGAATGTCTCTTGCCTTCTGGCCCGTAGCTAACATGGGGCCCACAGGGCCCAGCCCCCCTAGTGTTTCTTCTGGGCCCCCTCCTTTTTGGGGTGCCCCCAAAGTGCTCCAGCTTACCACCTGCATCGTACTTCCATTTAATTAGCTGGTGGGCCCCCCGAGACCCCCTCCCAAAGAATTCCCTAGCTACGGGGCTGCTTGCCTTGAAACCCAGCAGGGTCACCATAAGTCAGCTGCAACTTGAGGGCACTCTCCACCATTTATGTGATAAATGTGAAGGTAAATGCAAAATGTGTACATATAAGTTACACACATTTTCTATTTTTATAAGAATCATTTCTTGTAAAACACAGGGACAGAAGATTGGTTTTTATTTGTGATTATCATTCTGTATTAATATCAGTATTGTTTTGTGTTTATAATTAAAATTTTAAAATTAAAGAAATTATTATTATTACATTCGATTTATATACCGCTCCCAACCCCGAAGGGTCTCTGAGCAGTTTACACAGGGGTTCCAAATTCAGTTTTAACCTACCTAAGGCCACATAGTACATAGGGGGCGGGGGTTCCTACCAGCACCCAGGCAGCAGGGTTAGCCGATTTTGTTGGCTTCTTTCCAGTGGCCTCTAGTGTCGACTTCTCCGGTGACCTGGAGCAGGTCTCCCCTTCAGCGGCTTCCTTCGGCAGGCCATCCTGATGCGGCGTCGTGTCGGCTGCAGCTCTCGGCTATGTCTAATCGGAACACGTCATCGCGCCTCTCATGGCTCCGCCTCTTCTGCCGCTCAACGCTGTGCTCGCTGGTCATCTGAGTCGGGGGGGGGAATGATGTTGCAAGCTTTGAAGAGAAAAGTGGGATATAAATAGCCAGTTAACTAAAAGTGGGGTATAAATATCTAAATAAATAAATTGGAGGGCATTTGATGAGAATGTTGCATACCTGAGGGGCAGCTAAAGACCACCGTTGTGGCCCCACTGGTGGACCTCCTGATGGCACCTGGTATTTCTGGCCACTGTGTGACACAGAGTCTTGGACTGGATGGGCCTTTGGCCTGATCCAACATTGGCATCTCTTATGTTCTTATGAAAAGGATTTTCTGCCTTGGGATCCATAGGTGGGCTAAATAAGCCTGTGTAGCTGGGCATTGTTGCCAATGGCTGATTTCCTTGCTTTAATACATCAGCACCACTTCGGGCTCTGGCAGCAAGCAACAAACCCTGTTCCAAACTTCATTAGTCACTCTAATATTATGACACCCTTATTCCGTGCAGTTATTTGTAAAGAACATTTATTTGTAGGTATGAGGTCCCTATTAAAAGATACCAAGTTTCTTGCACACAGCTGCAAGAATCTTCTGTGGCAGATGGCGTCGGGTTAAGTTTGCTTTGTTCTCGCTTTTGCTGGCTAGGGTTTAACACATGCCAAGTTGCATCTAGCACTCGGCTGTGTGTTTGATGGGAGTTTGCTAAAGCATCCTTTAAAACCGAGAGTTCCGAGTATAAGGAGCTCCCGTCTACTCTGATCGGCATCCACTCGTCATGATCTCAGGCTGAGATCCCCCCCCCTCCACCACCAGCGCTCCTGCTTGAGAGCTTTTTAAGTGGGCCATTCCACATGCAAAGCATGCACTTAGAATCATCGAATCATAGAGTTGGATCTCCAGGGTCATCTAGTCCAACCCCCTATATGATGCAGGAAATTCACAAATACCTCCTCCCCACAACACCCCCAGTGACCCCTATTCCATTCCCAGAAGATGACAAAAAACCCTCCAGGATCCCTAACCAAACTGGCCTGGAGAAAAATTGCTTCCTGATCTCAAAGTGGCAATCAGCATTTCCCTGAGCGTGTAAGAAAGAGCCGGGAGAACTAAGCACTGATGCAGCCCTTCCCTGCCCTCCCTCTCATGATCTGCCCTGACCACACCCATCTCCCCAAAGCAGGGGTTGATCTCCCCACAGAACCCGAATCCTTTTGTCCCCAAGGGATCGTGGTCCTAGGCTAGCCTCTGCACAATCACCTAGGAAGTTTTCCTGCTCAGTACCCAGGGAGCAAATGCAGTACAGACATAGCCTTGCGCATGCTGACATGTGTCCCTGTGCAGACAGCCTGCCAGGAAAATCTGCAGAGATGACTGGAAGGGAGTCTGCAAAAGTAGCAGCAAGGATGAGCATAAGACTTGGGCATGAATGGATGAATGAGCACTGAGCCCCAGTTCTCAGGCAGCACGCACATGAATTCAGCAGTTTCCCTGGTTATAAAGTTATTGACCGTGTAGTGGCCCAAAGAACTCTATCCAACAGGATGATTCCTTCTCTAATACCTTCCTATGCAAATCAGACCTTTTAATTTCCCCCTCCCTGCTACACTTTGCACTCATTCTTTAGCACATGCAAAATCCTTCTATGTGCTCATACCAACCAGAAGCACGAATGAACAGTGGAGCTCCCTGCTTTCCAGAGAATGCCATTCTCTTTATGTAACTTGCTGTCACGTATTCGTTAGCCGGCCGCTTGATTACAACAAGATCATTTCTGCAATCTGCATCCGATCAATTCCTAAGCCGGGGAATGCTGCAGTCATCAGTTGTCAGCTTCCCATTGATTTCTGGGGGAGGGGGGGGGAGAAGAAAGGTACTGACCGCCCGTGAGAGCGCTGCAAACTGCAGCCTTTGCACCAGGGGCTCCCTTCCACTATGCCACGCAAATCAGCAAAGGAGGAAAAGGCAGTGGCTGGTTTCCCCAGCTTCCCAAGCCATTAATATCCCAATGATAAGTTGGGTCCTCCTTAGTGGATCAGTGGAACTTTGGAAGAAAGTCACCAGGCTGCCCTCAGTTGAAGCAGAGAGCCAGTTTACATGTTCAGCGTGCAGCTTCCCCTTTGCTGTACCGGCTTGCCTACCCTCTGCCATCCAAGATGAGTCTGGGCTAGCCTCTCTGCCGGAAAGAAAGGGAAGAAGGCGGTTCAGGCGTCCTGGTCCTCTTCCTTCCTTCCACGTGAGCACCTGTTTTTTCATCCCCAGCCGGGCTTGGAAGCCTTCCTTCTTCTTTGGTGTAGTGGTTAAGTGCGCAGACTCTAATCTGGGAGACCCGGGTTTGATTCCCCACTACTCCACTTGCAGCTGCTGGATGACCTTGGGCAAGCCATAGTTCTGATAAGAGTTGTCCTTGAAAGGGTAGTCCTTGAAAGAGTTCTCTCAGCCCCACCTACTTCACAGGGTGTCTGTTGTGGGGAGAGGAAGGGAAAGGAGTTTGTTAGCCGCTCTGAGACTCCGAGTGAAGGGCGGGGTATAAATCCAATCTCCTCCTCCTCCTCCTCTCCTCCTCCTCCTTCATTTTCCTTCACCACCACTCTTGGCCCCGCCTCTTCCCAGAAGCTATAACAGGAGGGTGGAGACCCACTCCCAGGGCTGCCTGTCCTTTCCTCTCCCACCTGGGCTATAAAGGTATTGGGGCCAGCCTCCCTCCTCCATCTTCTTCTTACCCTGGCCCTTTCCAGCTGCCTGCCTTCATCCTTACGGGCCAGTGCTGGGTTGTCCAGGTCTCCAGCTCTCTCCGTAGCAGCAGTGAGGGCTGCTACCTGATGGAGCCTGTCACTGCCTGCTCCTGGGTTCCCTGCTGCCTCCCTCTGGGCAAGGGCCCTCAGGGCACTGGGTTGTTCGTAGTTTGCCCAGTGGGAGGGGGCTAAGTCAGGGATGCGAGCCAGCTCTGGGCAGTCAGCAAAAGCACATGGTACAGTCCACCCAAGACAGTACCACAACCAAATACAAGGTGGGCTTAAAAGATTAAATGCTTCAGGAAGTCTAGCCTTGGCCCTGTGTGCAACAAGGCATTTTGTATAGATGGAGGGATTTTGGTCATACAGGACTTGTAATCCTTTTTCGTAGCTGGATGCTAACGGATTTTTAATGTTGTTTCATACACAACTGTTTTAGCAACCAGCCGCTAATGGATTTTATTTACCTTTTCATACAAAGCCGCTTGCGTCCAGTTGGCAAAGTGTGCTTGAGTAATTCTTGAGGTAAACCGCTTTCTTCGGTTTTCACCTCTTCCTTGCGCTTCTGAATTGCTGTAAGGTGCTGTTTAAAATGTCTGCGGCGCTTCCAGTAGTGTCATGCTTTTGTTCCCTGCCCTTTTTTGTTGCATGATCTTTTCTTGAACTTTTTTTGCTGCTGTAGCACAGAAGAACTGAGTGTTAAAAAATAAAAACTTCAAGGAAGATTGCATGGTGAAAAAATGTGTGTGGGGGGGAACGCAGCGCTGTTTCAAATGGTCAGATCGCTTCAGAGACGGCTCATTAACAGAATGAAATTCACTGTATGAAACCTCCGTCCCTGTATCGCTTTAGTCAGAGTCGAGCCAGCAACGAATAACATCCAGTTTAGAATGGTGATGTGAAAGGGACCACAATTTTCCCTTTCAGTTGAAATTGATATGGTCCCTATATGGGATTATTTTTCTGAATGTGTAGATCAGCATTAATAAAACAGTTCATTTTTTGGTCCGGTGTCCCAAAGATATTAGATAGTCCATTGGTCAAGCTTCTTGGTGTAAATCATGTGTTCATTATGTCTGAAACAGCTTGCCAACCATTATTGCCCATTGGCGGTATTTCTAAACAGGTCTACTCTGAACTAATTCCCATGTTATTCAGTGGGACTTAATACCCGGAAAGTGTCCTTATAATGGCAGCTATTGTCTCCCATGAAGGATCAGGCCACTCTGCAGCCTATAGAGAAAGGGCCTTTTTCTTCACTTTGCATAATATGACAGTATGATTCACAACAATGCACATGTGGATGTGTGCGTAGAGGGTACAGTGATATTCCAGAAATGCAATTGTATTTTCCTGTTGCAGCAACACTTCCTCAAATGCTACGTGGCATTAACTTTCAGATGCATAAAATGGCATAGCAAATGACAACAGGCATTTTAAATTGGACAGGCCAAAAATGCAAAGAAATCCACTAGGAAACTTTTGACTTCCACCGAGAACCAATTGGCAAGGCTGATTTTTGTTCATTGTCTAATCAGCTCAGGATGCTGACTCCATCTTCAGTGTAAGAAATGCTGAAATGCCGATTGCCACTTTGGGGTCAGGAAGCTATTGTTCTCCAGGTCAGTTTGGCTGGAGGTCCTGGAAGTTTTTTTGTCATCTTCTGGGCATGGAACAGCAGTCACTGGGGGTGTGAGGGGGGAGGTAGTTGTGAATTTTCTGCATTGTGCCAGGGTTGGACTAGATGACCCTGGAGGTCCCCTTCCAACTCTATGATTCTATGATTGTAAGATTATAGGGTTGCCAAGTCTCACCTTGTTCCAGAGCGGGGGACTCCCGGGTTGATCCTGGAGCGTGCGCGCACTTTGCGCGCGTGCACTGCATCCACATCACCAGGAAGTGACGTGACGACGCTGGGCACGCTGGGGGTGGGGCCACGACCATCCGAGGGAAAACCATAGAGTTTTCCCTCGGATGACTGTGGCCCCGCCCCCAGCGTGCCCGGCGTGGTCACGTCACTTCCTGGTGACGTGCACGTCGGGGTGGAGTTCCCCCCGGGGCCCGATGCGGCAGTAGGGAACGGGCCTCTGGGGCGGGGGGTTCCCCGCCCCCCGGGGGGACTTGGCAAGCCTATAAGATTAGGCCATGGCTTGCCATATCCTGATGCAACCCACTTTTCATCAGTATGGTGAGGTATAATCCACACAGTGGATGGTTTATATGACTGCTTCAGCCTGCCAAAATCACCAGAAAAAGTCAATTCTAGTTTGTTCCAGTGAATTAAAAACAGTGCAAACTAACGCGGCAATTGCTTCCTATTGCCAGCACACCGAGATGCCCTCAGAACATTATCCTGATGCTGAAATCGGCCTTCCGTCTCATTAATACTTCATCAGAGTGGGGGGAAGTGATGCTTTCGGCCTCTATGTGCTAGAGATTTCCGCTGGAGAAGCACAAAATCTCCCCAGCAACTGCATTTCCATCCAAGGTGTCTCTCATGCACGGTGCAGAATGTAAATGCCCTTTTGCATCCATTAGATTGCTTGAGCAGACACTCAGAGACACCAGTTCTACCAAGGATAAGGCGGCAGGGAGGGTGTGATTTGCTCCGAACTCTTCACGGTGCCTTCTCTTCCTCAGAGCTGGCTTGGCATAAATTGGCAGCTTTTACAGGATCACAGGAAAGCCATGCAGTATTCTGCGCAGCCTGGAGTGTGTGGAATTGCTGCTTCTTGCATATTTCATGCCAGAGGTACCACGTTATTCCTCCCCCCTCCCCTCCCTCTCTCCCTCCCAATGCAATTATCTATGCGCTGCACATTAAGTGCTTGTTTGCTTATCTCTCTGCCGGGAGAGCATCCTTGCTGTCAGTCTGGGGAAGTGCCGGATTGCTTTTCTCTTCTCCTCTTCTGGCCTCGGAGAGCCGCTGTAATTGACTGGAGGAAAGGATTCATCAGGCTTCCGAAGCTCCTTGAGCAATAAGTGTACGCCGCCATGGTATGTGGCGATTATTAATTAATATTTTGTATTTATGCAAAGTCCTGAGAGATGCGAGGCAGGCTTGGAACGGCACCTCTTTGGGTGCTTGACGACACAGCCAAAGGAGTCACGAAAACCGCTGCAGGCAACCAGCAGATCTGACAAAGGAAAAGAACATTTCTTCCCTGATTGTGTTATAAAATCCTGGTTTTCAGGGATTTATGTCTGGCTGTTAAAAGTTTGCTTCATGCTGAAATTTACTTACACGGGCCTGGGAGCTATTTTTTAAGTCCTTTGTGTGTGTGGGGGGGGGGAGGCTGTTGCTGCCAGCAGCGGGTTCCAACTCAGCGGAGGTCACATAGGACTCATGTTTCTAGTTGGCTGCGATCTGCTTCCTGTTTAAAAGGTAGTGAGCCTTGAAACCATATGTGATACTGAAGGAGCAGGGCTGGCGTCAGCATACCCTGAGGTGGGGTGGTTGCAGGGGCCCAGGGCTTTTGTGGGGGCCCACTGCCACTAACCTCTATGCGCACACTCCCCCACCTGCATGCCTCTCCCCACCCGTCTGCTTGAAGTGCTCTAACACCTGTGGTCCCAGCTGCCCAGTGTCACTGGGGGCACCTCCCCGGCTACCTGTCTGTGCCTGTGCTCCCAACTGCCCAGAGTCATTGGGGAAGGGCATGTGCGTGGTGCACAGCTGTGGTACTCCTGATGGCAATGGTGGAGTGGTGCAGGCAACTGAGCATGGAGGGCTTGCAAGCAGAAGGATGCACAGGCATGTGGGGGGCACACAGGTGGTGAGGTGGAAAGGGAGGCATGACTGGAGCCTGGTGGTGGGCAGACAGAGGTCCCTGGGGACTGTATGGCCAGGGCCCCCTCCAAAACTTTGAACCAAGCCTCAGAAGGAGCTCCTGCCCCATCCCTGAAAGGGAAGGTCTTCCTTTCAGAACTGCAATTGGATAGTGGCAAGAGGAGGAAGTGATGCAGGTTGCACATGGCGCTGTGAGAGGAGACGCCTACACTTTGGGGATGACTTCCAGGGCACCAGGAATGGAAGGGGAATCACAGAAGCGTGAGGGACTTCTGCTTCCTGATTTCCCGTATCAATGCCTGTCTGAAGCTAAATACAGCTTGCTTACTTTGTCTCACCTGCTGCAGGATACATCTGCTGGAGACTGGCTTCCCTGGCCACTACCTGAGCGCAGGTAGCCCAGGTTAGGGCATGGCTCTTCCATTCCAGCCCTTCTGGCTATTTCCATACTGGTTATCTGCACATTTTCATGATCTGCCAGTGATCAGCTGGGGGTCAAAACAGTTTCTTAAAGAATTCACAGCAGCCTCTCTCCTGCCCCCTCTGAGGGTTTCTGGTAAGGTTGCCAACCTCCAGGTGGTGGCTGGAGATCTCCTGGATTACAACTGATCTCTAGGCAACAGAGATTCCAAATGGCTGCTTTGGAAGGTGGACTCTATGGCATTTTTCCCCATTGAGGTCTCTCTCTCCTCCCCAAACCCTGCCCTCCTCTGGCTCCACCCCCAAAACCTCCATGTATTTCCCAACCCATAGCTGGCAACCCTAGTCTCTGGCCACAGTCAGGGCCCACCTGGCCTCAAGACATCCAGTGGAATACTCACATCTCTATTTTACTAACCTTCCAATAGGAGTAATGCCTGATTCAGCAACAAAAATGGGGAAATGTGTAGGTGGGTGTGGTGTTGTGATTTATTCCAGGTTTAGAATCACAATTTACTGGGTAGAATATGTGTCCGTGGTACTGTGTGGCCACAGCCCACAACTGGGGACTGGTGGGGTTGCTGCCTTGAGAAGTTTATTTGGGAATGTGAGATAGAAACACTTCAAGTTAAAAAAGAGTGTTAGAAAAGAAACAATAAGCTTTAACTCTAACTCTTGAACAGGATATAATTAGGGTTCACAGGAAGTCGTTCCTGGTGGCCACTCCACTGTCAATGAACTTGTTTGCCTTGGAGACTTGCTGTAGCCCTGAGACTAATTAATTTCTGCAACTATTGTAAGCACTTTCTATCTGAACTCCCCCCACACACACACACAAGGGACAGGGAATAAGCCAGTAGTGAATGGCTTAAGCTCTGAATCGATTTTTAAATTCTGCTTTTGAAAAAGAAATTGCTACTCTCTCTGAATCCGCAGAACAAGGTGGATTGCACACTGAAAATGATTCACATGAAGTACAGCGGCAAACAATGTCTATCTAATATTGTGTCTGTATTGCGCAATGAAGCCTCTGACTGGCTAAATTGGTATACTGGTATAGGACATTTAGTTGCTCAGGGAACTAAGCTAATCTAAATACTGTGAGGGATGGCAAAACTGGCAGTTTGGTTAAGATCAGCGCTTTTTTTGTAGAAAAAGGCCAGCAGGAACTCATTAGCATAATAGGCCACACCCAACAGCAGAAACTCATTAGCATATTAGGCCACACCCTGATATCACATCACATTAGCATATTAAGCCACACCCTATGTTACCAGAAGTGTGGTCACCCAGCCACACCCACCTTTTGCTTCTTATTCTATTTGCTTTGTTTATTGTCAAAACCCAGGGCTTTTTTTGTAGCAGGAACTTCTTTGCATGTTAGGCCACACACCCCTAATGTAGCCAATCCTAATGAGTTTCTGCCATTGGGTGTGGCCTATTATGCTAATTAGTTCCTGCTGGGTGTGGCCAACGTGGGAGCCAGCCGGAACTCCGTTCCTGTGTGTTCCTGCCCAAAAATAGCCCTGGTTAAGATTAAAGCCTTGCACAAGAGAAGGCTAAAGACTGGGAAGTGGTCTCAGGATCTAGGAAGCCCAGGGGACAGGAAACCCACCAGGAGGGAGACTGAAGCAAGGGTATAGAGCCGGCAATGGACTCAGAAATAAAGATAGGTGGCTTGAAGAAAAGAGCTGTAGAGACTAGAAACTGAGGCAAGAAGGGGTTAATTAGAAAGGAGACTGAAGATGCTTCACAACACATAAGGTCAGGAACAGAGGGAGGACGAAGAGAGGAATCAGAAGTGCTGAGCAGGCTTGTCAAAAGACAGTGGATAGAAAGCGGCGGAAGACAGGAGGGCCTGGCGTGATGTGGTCCATGGGGTCGCGAAGAGTCGGACTTGACTGTGCGACTGAACAACAACAACAACTGAAAGTGGTTGCTAGATCTAGAGCAAACCTTGGCAGGGATTATCATGTCTACTGTCATAACCTTGGCAAGCCTAAGAGGGAAACATTGACCAAAGGGCAGTAGGACTAGGCTGAATTCCACATACAGACCTCTCGGTTCTATAGTTCCAGACTTCTGAACATAGGTCAAGATATTTTATAGCAACGCAGCATTGGAAACCAGTGCACACAGAGACACAAGGTACAAACTTGTTCCACTTACTTGTTGGCTGACTTTAAAAAGCCTACCAAAGCCCTAGGGATTGAGACGTTTAACCAGCCCCATGCAGTCTCCTGCATGCCCAATTTCCCCATTCTCAAAGGCCCACTAGCAGAAGCTGACGGGGTTGTTAAAACAGCTCTGGAGCAAGGGGAGCTAAGTGGCCCCTGTGGTGGTGGCTTTGCCACAGGGTCCTTTCAGCTCAGACCCAGGCTATGGCAATGAGGGCAACAAATGCAGGGGCACCAGGTCACTGGCCCAACCCCATTGGTTTGCTGGGGTTCTCAGCTTACCCTCTCCCCTGTTTATGAGCCACAGTTCCTGGGGTCCCCTTCCGGAGTTTCACTGGATTGCTCCTCACGCTTCACCTCACAGCCATGGTCCCCACTGCTGCTACTGTGGGGCACTGGAGTTTCTTGTTGTTGTTGTTCAGTCGCACAGTCGAGTCCGACTCTTCGCGACCCTTGGAGTACCTGCTATGCCCTGCCTGGTATGAGGTACAGGTTTTTGTTATCATCTGTTGCTGCCATTTATTGTTTTATTGTCTGATGGTTTTATGTTGTAAGCTGCCCTGAGCCCACTTGTAGGGTAGGGCGGGGCATAAATTATTATTGTTATTGTTATTGTTATTGTTATTGTTAATAATAATAATAATAATAATAATAATAATAATAATAATAATAATAATAATAATAATAATAATAATAATAATAATAATAATAATAATTATTATTGTTATTGTTATTAATAATAATAATAATAATAATAATAATAGTAATTCACTCTAACATGTATCAAGCCTGTGGTCCTCCTGTTGCCTTCTTTGTTCTTGAGAAAGAATCGGATATGCCCCCAGAGTGGTTCCAAAGGGACAATCACAGCTGCCTTGATGCAAAGGTCCTCTCTAACCTGGTGTTGTCCAAGGCAGCTGCCTAAGCCTGCCATATGGTAGGACCAGCCCTGCCTGGGTGCTTTATGTTGGGAATAGAAATGTATTTTGCAAGCTCAGTCTCTCTCTCGCCTTCTCGAGCGTATCCGAACCCTGCTCCCTCACTAAACACCCTTTTCAGCAGAAGATGCAGTAGAAATTAGGTCAAGCAACCGTCTCCGTCTAATAGTCAGAGCAGATTCCTGTGAAATCAAGGCCAACTGTAAAGCTCCTTGTTGCGAGCAAAAAACCCCTCACTTGTGCTGTTCAGAAAAACAGGAATGTTGTTCACCCAGTACAGAGCAGCCACAAGCAGTGACGTTTGCCTGGGCAACCCATGCTAGTCCTGCTATAATGGAGATGGTGCAGAGTCAGGGCTTAGTTCCGTTTTCCTGAAATTCATCATTTTGTTGCATGTGGCAGGGGAGTCAAACATAAGGCCCAGGGGCCTGAACTGGTCTGTCCAGGGCTCTTACCCGGCCCACAAGCAACTGGCATGTATGGAAATATGAGGTGCTCCCCCTTTTGTGGTATCCCTTGAGGGAAAAACTAGTCTTGCATATGATTAAATACATTTATTGGGGTTTTTGTGAGTTCCCCAGTAAATCAGTTGCTTTCGTTGCTATGACTCAACTGCTTTGGTTTGTATTGTGAGTAAAAAATAATACTGTTATTTGGGTTTGCCCATGTCCTTTATGAAGTTTATACTAGGAATCAGGCCCGTTGTAGGAATGAAGACAACGAGCGCTATTTTGGCCGCCCGGCCGCAGATCCCTGCCCCCCTCCCCCCTGCTTGCCTGAGTCCCCGGGGGTGCAAGGCTGTCGGAACCGGCGCCCGGGGTGGGCCACCTCCTCTCCCCACCCATTCAAGGGGGCGGTGAGCCAAGCCGGCCAGCCTCGCGGGCCCCCCCCCCGCTGTGTGCTGGAGGCGGCGGGGCAAGCCAGTCGGCCTTGTCCCTCCTCTGATGGCACGCTGGAGGTGGTGGCTGCCGAAGGTGGCAGGCCTCGCCCATCCACCGTGCCGTGCGCCGGAGGTGGCGGCGGGCCAAGCTGGACGGGCTGGTTCCTTCCCCCACCCAACCAGCCACCCGGCCGCTTGAGGGCCCGGCATGCCAAGGCGGCCAGCATTGCCCCTCTCCCCACCGGCCGCCCAAGCAAGCGGCACACATGGCAGTGGAGTGGTGGCAAGCAAGGGACGCCCGCTCGCCGCCCATTCCAGCCGCACGCGGCCCAAGGCGGCCAGCTTTGTCCCTCCCCCCCCCAGCCAATGGAACGCCAGTAGTCCTGACTGGCAGCCGACAGGCCAATGGCTGAGGGAGCACATCGAATCTCACCACCACATAGGGCAGAGGCCACCCCAAATCTCTTTTATATATAATAAGAGATATCTCCAATACTGGCCCAACAAGGTGACATTTATGTCAGATCTGGCCCTTGTAACAAGTGAGTTTGACAACTCTGTTTTGCAAGGTGTAGAACAGTGAACAGTGTAGGACTGGTGGCTCACTTAGGATCCACCTACACATTACAGTGCAGAGCCATGATCAGAACCCCAAATCTGTCTTTTGATTATAAACAGCAGCCACGGGAGGTGGGGGTATTCAGATAAGGGATGGACAAGAGGGGCAAGTTCTTCTACCCACATGCCATTTACCTGTGTACCATTTTCACTTAAAACAGAGGCATCCAGCATGCTGACCACAGGCAAAATACAGCCCACCTGATATAAATACATCCCCATTTTGTAGGTAGATTTGATTTCCAGCCATGTTTCTATGCATTTTACGTACATTCCAGATGGCTGGGTGTGGGGGGGGGGGGGAGCTGTTAAAATTTAATTCCACCACAATTGCATCTTGAAATTGAGGCATTATGAAGAATCACTGACAAAAGGAAAATAGATATGAATAAAGCCTTCAAGGCACGTAACTCATGTTTGAGTCACAGCCAGTACTCATACACCAAGCCTGGAGCCCCTTGCTACTGATGTTCAACAATGGTATTGCCACACTGGAGATATTGAGTGACGACAAATAGGGATAGCAGCCTGAATAGCCCAGAGTACCCTGAACTCAGTACAGCTTGGAAGCTAAGCAGGATCTGTCATGGTTAGTATTTGGATGGGAGACCACCAAGGAAGATGAGGGTTGCTACAAAGAGGCAGGCAAAGGCAAACCGCCTCTACTCATCTCTTGCCTTAGAAACCCCATGAGGGGTTACCGTAAATCAGTTGCAGCTTCATGGCACTTTACTATTAGGATTAAGATTAAGGATGGAAACACAGCGCAGAGTCTCATAGATCATGTGGCCCACTATTGAAAAAACTCAGTCTTCTTCTGCCTTAACATATATGAATCTACACTTCCAATAAAGCTGTGATCCTCAAGGATCAAGTTGTACTGATTAGAGTCTCTGTATGAGCACCATCACTAAGTGCACCCAATTGCTGCTGAGAATGGTAATCTATTCAATTCTGCATGGGAAGACCGCTGCAAAATTCATATTGACTGTAGGGGTAAAGCTGTATGAATGCATCTGGTCCAAAGTATTTAATTATTTTTTACTACCAACAGTCTGAGTTCTTCAGCTCACTGGGATGCAATAGGACTTGCCTTAAAAAATTCTAGCATCATTTCAAACAGATTTCTAGGATATAGATGTTGTTAAAATGTGTACAGGATCCCTAATCTGAAATGAGTGGTTGTAATAAAGGCTACCTGAGGGACCGCCTTGCCCCACATGTTTCCCCAAGAGCACTACGGTCGGGGACCCAACATTTGTTGGTCATCCTGGGTCCCAAGGATGTGAAACTAGCTTAGACCAGGGCCAGGGCTTTTTCAGTGGCAGCTCCTACCTGGTGGAACGAGCTCCCGGAGGAGATCCTGGCCCTGCGAGACCTTGAGCAGTTCTGCAGGGCCTGTAAGATGGAGCTCTTCCACCAGGCCTTTGAGTAGGAGCCGCCGCCCCATTATACCACCACCGTCAAGGTATCTTAAAGGATGTATCGACAAGGCCCGAGGAAGAACCTGGAAACTATTGAAGATCTGACAAGCCGTCTCCATTGGACACGTATACTATGGGAGGGCCATCTGGAACTGCGGTGTTACCATCTTGGATTTAGGATATTAGTAATGGATTGAGTACTGTGGTTTTAGTGTTGGATGTTTTACTATGTTTTATATGTTTTAACCTATGGCATGGCAAATGACCTTGCCCTTGTTAGCCGCCCTGAGCCCATTGGGGAGGGCGGGATACAAATATGAAATATAAATAAATATAAATAAATAAATAAGATTGTAATAAAGAAGCTGCGGTGGCTCAAGTGGTTAAGATGCTGAACTGCAGGCTGAAAGGTCGGTAGTTCAGCAGTTCGAGACAGGAGGGCCGTATGACGGAGTGAGCTCCCATCTCTAGTTCCAGCTCCTGCCAACCTAGCAGTTCAAAAGCAAGAAATTGCAAGTAGATAAATAGGTAACGCTTCAGTGGGAAGGAAACACCATTCTGTGCGCCTCAGCGTTTAGTCACACTGGCCACATGACCACGGAAATGTCTTTGGACAGTGCTGGCTCTTCGGCTTCAGAACGGAGATGAGCACCACAACCCTAGAGTCGGATTCAACTGGCTTTCGAGAAAGGAAACCTTTACCTAATAAAGGATTATATTATTGTTACTCAGT
Source organism: Gekko japonicus (assembly GCF_001447785.1). Taxonomy (NCBI): domain Eukaryota; kingdom Metazoa; phylum Chordata; class Lepidosauria; order Squamata; family Gekkonidae; genus Gekko; species Gekko japonicus. Next base: position 291,034 of record NW_015177078.1, on the reverse strand, counting down.
TGTCATTTTCTTTGATGATTTTTTTTTTAGTGGAAGCAACAACAACAAAAAACCCAATGGGGAGAAAGAAATGTAAAGAAGGGGAAGACGTATGGGACAAGGAAGAAACTCTGTGAGATATAAGGCCTTTTTGCTTTTTGTTGATATTGACATTTGTGCACAGTCTCGTCAAACTTAGACTGAAGACAGATCATGGTTTTGTTAGAGATCTGAAGGTAGCTTTAAAGAGGGGTCATTACTTGTGATGCCTCTGTGAGCAGGTTGGCAGGTTTTGGTCTTATTTTGAAAAACCTACAAAACCTCTTTTGACCAGAGGCGATGGTAGGTGGGGTGGGTGGGTGTCTGTGTGTACAACTGAAAGCAAAGACTCTCTGAAACTCCTGTTGACTATTGGCTGCACCCGGCCTTCAGCACTTAGCAATACCGTCCTGGACCCTGTGGATGCTGGCAGAGCCACTGGAGCTTGTCCTGTCTTCTTCCTGCTGGAGGTGGGCAGATGTGAGAAGCTGTGCACCTCCCAGAATTATCCTGTCACTTCCACACTTGGGCCAGCACAATACTTGGAGGCTGCCCTGATCAGTCTATGACTAGCATGATCAAAGCCACTATTACAGATCAAATACCAAAGACTGAACTTTCATATCACTTTGCATCATTCCACACACGGCACTTTTCATCAGAGCCATCTCACGCTTCTGGCTGCAAATCACAGAGCCATACATAGCTAGTCATCCATCGATGAGACACACTGAATGATGCACATGTATGTGTGAATCAGCCCTCAAGTTGTATCTCTAGCCAATTGAAAGAATGGGGGGATAAACCTGCCGTTGGTGTGGCGCAGTGACTCAGAGAGAAGACTCTGACTGGCAGAAATATTTGTGGTTTACAAAATGCAGCGACATGTGTGAAAAATGTTCCTTCCGTAACAAGTAGTGATAGGTGAATGCACCGAAACAAGATCAGAAAGATTGTACCTTGGATACAAAAGGCTGAGTCGGGGGCACTTTCACAGATTGTTACACAGCATTATGTCTTTGATTCAAGCTCTTCTTGGGGCCACACTAGATGTTATGGTATCCAGGAGTCTGACTACAGTTCTTTTGGCACTTGAAAAGATGTGTGTGGGGGGGGGGATCACCTGGTCCTGCTCTGCTGTTGGGCCTGATTGGGATTGGGCCCTTGTGGAAAATTTAAATGGCCAAGTTCAGTTCTATAATTACATCAGCTTCCGTGGGTCAGGCCCATGGATGCTGTAACATGCAGTTTGCCCCTTCAACAGGCAGCCCTACTGCCCAGATGTTCCCCCGTATAAATGTCCTTCAGCTCATGTTGATCTGTGCTCTGCATGGAGAAAGAGGCACGTCATCCAGAATTATGCATGCAAATACAATTCTGTTAGTCACGGGAGATTCAAAAATGATTGTTGTGCTTGCAGGAAATTGCAAGGGTACTCATAGGTTGCGGTCAGTTGGCTCTTTAGATCCGACCCAGGCACGAATGCCTGGTGGATTTAAAGGGAACAATCAGCGACATCTGGGAAAGGTGCCGGTTCCGTGATCAGCCTGTTTAGCCCCGCCAGGGAGCCGTACTTAAAAGATCCCGGTGAAAGTCCGGTGCTGATGCTTCCTGACGGGCAAGTGATGGACTTTCCCCCGTCTGATCGTTCCATCGCGCAATCGGCTCATTGGGATGGTCTGCTCCAGACCATCCCAAATGGACACCATTTTAAAAAAAATCTCTAAGCGATATGCGCATAAACGCATATACAAAATAGCCACGGAGCTCTGCTCAAGCGTCACAGACACTTTAATATTTATGAATGGCCTGTGAACATTAACACTGATAATTGTAACTGGACCTAGAGGGAGGATAAGGTAGGTCTTTTCACACACAAAGTAGTCCCTCATGTGGTGCTTTAACCATTTGATTCCACACATGTGCAGAAAAACAAATACACAGTAAAGCACATATGCGCATGAGCAAATGGATATTTTTTTTTTTTAAAAACGGACCACATGGCTCCTTCAGTGGACGCCGTGTAGACAATACAGAGTGGAGTCCACGCGCGGTAAAGCAATCCACTGGGGGAGCTGTCTAGTCGTGCAACACCGGATAAAAAAGATCGGGATCAAATTAGAGCCGGGCCAATGGCGGGATTAGCTGCCCGTCTGAATGCAGCCATAGACTTCTAGTCTGCACCCTCCATATGTAACATGGGCAAGCTAAAAACTCAGAACGTTTGTGTCCAGCAGCACTGGTGCACATATGGATCCCTGTAGCCCTTTTCAGTTGTTAAGATTTTGGTGCTGCTACCTCGTGTATCAGCAGAGCATGCTATGCTTGGTACTCTTGATGCGTGTGCTTGTCATTTTGTTGCAGTCAGCAAAGGTTGCCAACCTCCAGATGGGGCCTGAAGATCTCCCAGAATTACAACTGATTGCAAGACTACAGAGATCAGTTTCCCTGGAGAAAATGGCTACTTTGGAGGATGGACTCTATTGTATTATACCTCGCTGAGGTCTGGTCCCTCCCCCAACCCCACCCTTCCCAGGCTCCCTCCCCAAACCTCCAGGAACAGAGGGGTGGTTGATTGGTTGTTCCTAACTGACACCTCACACCTTCCTGGGGATAGAGGGCAGGGGTACTCATGTGACTTGGCATTCCATGTTCCTCTTCTCGTAATAAGGAATATGATGCAGTGGGGCCCTTGGATGACCAAGGGGTAAAAGGAGTACTGAAGGATGATAGGGAAATGGCTGAGAACCTGAATGCATTTTTTGCCTCTGTCTTCACTGTGGAAGATGAGAAGTGCTTGCCCACTCCAGAACTGCTGATTTCGGGAGGGGTGTTGAAAGACCTGAGTCAGATTGAGGTGACGAGAGAGGAGGTCCTAAAACTGATAGACAACTTAAAAACTGAAAAATCACCAGGCCCGGATGGCATACATCCGAGAGTTCTGAAAGAACTCAAATGTGAACTTCTGGATCTCCTTACAAAAATATGTAATCTTTCCTTAAAATCAGCCTCCACTCCCGAGGACTGGAAGGTAGCTAATGTCACTCCTATCTTTAAAAAGGGTTCCAGAGGAGATCCGGGAAATTACAGGCCAGTCAGTCTGATGTCAGTACCGGGTAAATTGGTGAAAACTATTATTAAGGAAAGAATTAGTAGGCACATAGATGAACAAAACCTATTGAGGCAGACTCAGCACGGTTTCTGTAAGGGAAGATCTTGTCTCACTAACCTGTTAGTGTTCTTTGAGGGGGTGAACAAACATGTGGACAAGGGGGATCCAATAGATATTGTTTACCTTGACTTCCAGAAAGCTTTTGATAAAGTTCCTCATCAAAGGCTCCTAAGTAAGCTCAAAAATCATGGGATAAAAGGACAAGTCCTTTTATGGTTCAAAAACTGGCTAATTAATAGAGAACAGAGAGTGAGTATAAATGGGCAATTTTCTCAGTGGAGAGTGGTAAGCAGTGGGGTGCCGCAGGGATCAGTACTTGGGCCAATGCTTTTTAACTTCTTCATTAATGATTTGGAGTTGGGAGTAAGCAGTGATGGGACCTCTGGTCTGATTTAGCAGGCTTTAGTTATATTCTTAAATATTTTCTCACGCAGAGCTACTATGGGAAGCAACATAAAGCAGCAGTAAGACCACACTTTGCCTCTGTTTCTTGCTTTTCTGACTAAACTTTGAAAAAAGGGAACTTGCATGTTCCTGCATCCCCAGCAGCAAGGCACACAAAAATTCCAAATCCATGCCTCCCATAACATGCTGCGCCATCCACATTTAGGAGGTAGAGGTGATTTCCAGCCATATTTCTATGCACTTCAGGTACCTCCCAGATGGCTGGCAATCAACTTAGATTAGAAAGGGTCTTGCTCTGATAGAACTGTTCAGGCAATCAACCCAAATTGCAGCCATTCATTTAAGGGTAACACCCATTAGCCACAGCTCTGAAAAGAAGACCCCAGAGCTATTCATAAGGCCATTAGATCCCATTAAACTGATGTTTCCAAAAACAAAACTTTAAATGCATCGAATATGACCACAGGGGGGCTGAAAGGATGTATAATAGCCTTAAAAGTTCATGGCTATTAATATGCATTTGGTTAAAAAAAGAGAGAGAAGGGGATTTCTTTTAATGCTGTGCAAATTGTTAAAGTACTTGTCACCCCTAAGCCATAATAAGTCTTCTGCAAGTTGTCTGCAATTGACTGTTTTTCCCAATGCCTTCTCTTTTTTCCCTCCCAGCCATATTTTTTACAGAATTGCCTTCTTTAGCTTTCTGCAATACCTGCCTTAAGTCTAGGGTTTTTTTCCTAATTAAATTATGTAGCCTGCTAAGATACAAGATTCTTTCCCAAGTTCTATTTTAAGGGTACTGCACTCTGGGTGAAAAACACGATGGCTATGGATTTGGGAGGGAAAACTAAAAAGCTGACAAAGGGCACAACTTGCAGGATCCCACTGATCTTTTGTTGGAGAGAAAGCAAAGAGGGAATTGTTAAAAGCAGACCTTTTGGATACATTTGTTAGACTCGCTAAAATACTGTAGTGGTGGTACCTGGTCAATATTTCCCTTGCAGAAATGGCCTGTCTGCCTTAGTAATGGAGGACTTGCATCTCTAGGGTCACAAAAGAAATGGTAGGTGCGGGTGAGAGACCGTCTCCATGAGAAGTAGACTGATGCTAACCATGGCTGTTTGAGAGGGCAGGGAGCACCGCGGAGAGGATAAAGTGCCCTACTGCCATTCCTATACTGCCCCGGGGGGTGTTGTGTTTTAATAATGGGTAATAACAATCTTGTTAGGTACTCCCCACTTCCCTGAGCAGTGTGGAGTTCCAGCACTATGGGGGTTGATTTCCTTTACAGAGAGAGCACTGGACACTGAGGGTATTTTTGTAATATTTATTTACAAATGTGCATACACACAGAGCATAAGTGGAGGCAACCGAGTTGTAAACTCCAGGTCTGGGAAATTCCTGGAGATTTGGGGCAGAGCCTGTAGAGGGCAGAGTTTGGGGAGGGAAGAGAGACCACCCTCAAAAACTGTCATTTTTGTCTCCAAGAGAACTGATCGCTGTATTCTGGAGATCAGTTGTAATTCCAGGTGAACTCCAGTCACCGCCTGGAGGTTGGCAGCTCAAGAACCAAAGAAGCACTTCTTTTCAAGCTTCACGTCTCAGAAGACCCGAGGAGCCACCTCTGCTCCTCAGTCAGGCTTCTTTGGGTGGTATTCTTCCCTGCATGGCCCGTTTGGCAACTGTTAAGACACAGGCTATCTGTTCTTCGTGGTAGGTCTATTCCACTGGAACAGCATACCTGAGTTGGTGCGGAGCAGGGCTACCAGCCCCTCAGAGTTCCAGCTGCTCTCCACAGAGGTCAGTTTCTCTGGAGGAAATGGCAGTTTCAGAGGGTGGACTCCATGACATCACCTCTCCACTGAGCTCCCCACCCTCTCCAAACACCACGTTCCCAGGCTCTGCCCCTTAAATCACCAGCAATTTCCCAGGCCAGAGTTGGCAACCATAGAAGGATACCTTCACTTGCCACATGAGGCATATAAGACGGTTTTTATCTCAGAGGGTGTTCGACGAAGGGCAAACTTAACCGCATTTCTGGCACTCCAGGGCTGGTTGAGAGTCAGCCCCCTTTAACTAGATCAAGTATCCCAGGAACCTCTGGTGGGTTCCAAATACCTGTTTGCAAGTGTAAGCAAACATCTGAAATGCCTGAGGAGCAGAGGTCATTTTGGAGGGGATCGTGGGGGATCGCAGTTCCCCTGGGTGAGGTATGGGGGGCGGGGCACATGACGAAGCCCCGCCCCCTGCTTCCGGCCACCCCGCTTCCGGCCCTCATTCAGCCAGGAGGAGGCAGGAGAAGAGGGAGGGTAAGTTGCTTCCTCCCTGCCTCTCCCCACCCCTGCCTGCCTGGGGCCAGGGAGGGCCTTTGCGGGGCTTCCTTGCACTCCCGCCGGCCTTGCAGGTCCACCGTTGGGCCCCTCATGGGGCTCGGCAGTGGAGCTGCAAGGCCGGCGGCGGCGGCCGGGACCACTGGGGGCGGGGTGTGTGGCCTTATAACACACTTCTGCTGATGTCAGGGGGTGTGGCCTTATGACACACTTCCGGTGATGTCAGGGGGTGTGGCATATGCTAATGAGTTATGCTAATGAGTTCCCCTAGCTCTTTTTCTACAAAACGACCCCTGCTGAGGAGAGAAATCAGCTGATGTGCAACTGGGAGTGGAGAAGCAGTGGGTAGAGAAAGAATTAAGTCCCTCCAATCTCTTCTTCACTTCAAATTATTCCTTCCCAAAATCAGCAGCAGGGACTCCCATTACTCACATGTGTGTGTAACATGTAGTTCAGCCCAAAACACAGCATGAGAGTAGGAGCTGAAATCATCAGCCTCTTACAGCATTTATATAAATCCTTTTTTTCTCTTACCTCTGCAGTCCCCCCCCCTATTGCTGTTTTGAACAGCCAACCTATACATTACACTGTTTATGGGCCTGCACTGTGTCTGCCCTGGGTCCTATCAAACCACACATATGCTGGGAGTGCCATATTGAAACAAGTCTCAATTTAGTACACAGAAAGATGGGGCTTAAGTCTCCCTCCCCAGTGCCATTTTCCCTACTTGAAATGTACCTCAGAAAGCAGCTATTTGTCCTGCTGGAGAAGCTCACATGTACTGATATGCTATACGTAACTTTCCTCAGCAGGGCAAACAGCAGTTCCCCTAAGCCCTGCCCTTTCAGGTCAGAAAAACCATGTAGCGATGAGAGGTTTAAACCCCATCTCCTCATGCATTGCGGTCTTAATCTGAATTTGGCCTTCACATGCCTGAAAATTATATTTCAGAAAGCACTGGGAGTGCCAAACACAGATGTCCCAGAATGCAACTGGTTTGATAGAACACAGAGCAGACATGGGGGTAGCAGATCTGTAAAGAGTGTAAGATGTAATGGGCCTAGCTAGACATTACAATTTTCTCTCATCCTCCTGGTGTTGCCAGGTCCTCCCTGGCCACTGTCAGGGAATGGGGATAGGGTTGCCAGATCCAAGTTGGGAAATTCCTGGAGACTGAGTGGTGGACCCTGGGGAAGAAGAAGAGGAAGAAGTTGGTTTTTATACCCCACTCTTCACTGCCATAAGGAGTCTCAGAGCGGCTTACAACCTCTTTTTTTTCCTCTCCCCACAACAGGCACCCCGTGAGGTAAGTGGGGCTGAGAGACCTCTGAGAGAACTGTGACAGGCCCAAGGTCACCCAGCTGGCTTCATGTGGAGGACTCTAATCTGGGAGAAACAAGTTTGATTCCCTGCTTATCCACATGCAGCTGCTTGGGTCAGTCACAGTTCTCTCAGAGCTCTCTCAGCCCCACCTACCTCACATGGTGTCAGCTGTGGGGAGAGGAAGGGCAGGAGATTGTAAACCACTCTGAGACTCCAAGTGAAGGGCGGGGTATAAATCCAATCTCTTCTTCTTCTGAGTTCCAAGAAGGGAATCCACAGTGCACCTCTGATTGCCAGGACCTGGGGAATGACATGAGGGAAATGTAACATGTCATTAGACGCATCAATGTCTTTTTCTCAAAACCCTCTTCTTCTCTAGAAGGTTCGCTGCTTCTGCTTCTGTTCTCCCAGCCGTTCTCTGGCCGTTCTCAGATGTTCCTTCCCTAATCTTATAGTGATGTTCACATTGGCCACAACATTCTCCATTGTTAAAGCTACTAAAATTAAGTTAAATTAACATATCTGACTACTAGAAACTGGAAAATGTTGTCAATGGTAATTGTGCAATGGATTCTCTGTTGTATCTCTTCTATGTAAATGTGGGGGGGGGTTATTTGCCCCCCCCCCCAATTAGATTATGTACT
>NW_015177078.1:280182-283125 GCF_001447785.1 Gekko japonicus | reverse complement strand
CTGATGCTAATTGAGGGTTATGTGAGCTTTGAATATACAACATACTGAACAGGGAGATTTTTAGAAATCTCTCTTCCCCAACAAAGTAGTTGTACAATTTGCTATGTCATGTCACAATGGTCTTTTGTTACAAAGAAAGCCAATGGTGGAGAGTTAAGAGGCAGAATCTTTAGGCACATTTGTTAAACAGACCTCAGTGGTTCCCTGTGTAACCATGCCTCTTTAGTAGTAGGCAAGATATACAGAGAGAAGTCAGTAAGAAAATTAGGCATCTTCAGTACCTGTGGCTGCTCTCAACAACACAGAGTGAAAACTACAATTCTCAAGCCTGCAGCAACTTCTGGGCTATATGACACTTGGATCTGTTTCCCTCCAACTGCTTCCCACATTCTCATGGCTAGATTTTGCCATTGCTTGGAGCACTGTCCCTATGAAGAGAGGCTAAAGAGTCCAGTACTTTTCAGTGTAGAAGAAAGACAACTAAGGGAAGACATGATAGAGCAGGGGTACCCAACATGGCAACCATGGTTGCCATGGCACCTCTCGACATTTTTCCTGGTGCCTACCAAGTGTTTTTAGAATGTGATTTGGGCCAGGTGGGCCTTTTGCTCAGTAAGACTTCTGATTGGCTATTGGAAATTTGATTGGCATTGCAATTTTTTTAAAAAACACTTTGCTTTGGCAGCAGCTGCCACCACAGCAAAAAGATCTTCACTGTGTGATTGAAGGTAAGCGGTGGCGGCCATTTTGTGGTTGGCTCCACCTCCTGCAGCAGCCATTTTGTGGTTGCACCCACCACAATGTGTCAGAATTCCAAAGGTGCCTGCAGGCTCAAAAAGGCTGGGGACCTCTGTGATAGAGGTTTGTGATGGGGCAGAGAGTGTCAGCATGTGGTTGCTGCAAGTAAGACATCAGGTGGTGATCTAGCTGATCTACCTGACAGCTTTTGACAGCCATCTCATCTGGACTAAACCGGTTCTATCCAGTGCTGGTAGACTAAGTCAGAATGACTCAGCACTGATAGCTGATTGGTGGATGGTTGTTGTAATATTGTATATGTGATCATGTATTGTACAGCGTTTTCTCTGCTTATGGATGTGTGTCTGGCAAAGCACTTTGTCAGTGTGTACCAGCACCTTCTCTCTTCTTGTGTAAATAAATTTGGATATAACTTTTACACAAGGCTGTGTGGACAGTTGCCTCCTTGGATGTTTCTCACCACCCCAGAATTCACGGCACGCTACACCAACAGAGAGAGTAGATAGAAAGGACTTTTTCACCTTCTCCCAAAATACTAGAATTTTATGGCACCCAGTGAAGTTGATGGGCAATAGATTCAGGACAGACTGAAAGAAATCTACCCAGTGACAATTAGTTATTAAAATGTGGAATTCACTGCTAGTGGACATGGTGATGGCCACAAGCATAGATGGATGAGACAGGTTCATGGAGAATAGGTCCATCAGTACCTACTAGCCATGGTGACTAAAGGGAACCTCCACGTTTAGAAGCAATAAACTTCTGAATACCAGTGCCAGAAGACAACAACAGGGGAAGCCCTCGGCCTCTATACCCTGTTGTTGACCCTCCAGAATAACTGGTTGGCCACTGTGTGATGCAGGATGCTGAACTAGATGGATCACTGGTCTGATCCAGCAGGGCTCTTACATTCTTAAACCAGAATGACAAGTAGTAAAATTAATCATATACCTTTAAAAGACCGGTCCTGTTTTGCTGGGCTGAACTATGAATTCCTATTACAGAGATTGTGTAGCACATGCTGGTCCTGCAACAACTGCTACCATCTGTGTTGTGTAGAGATGGGGGACAGACCAGGATGTTGCTTGCTTGAAATCCACTGTACATTTGACTTCAGTGTTTTGATACACGCCTTCAGAATTACCATTCAGATATATTGTATTAATGCAATTATAATTGGTAGATCAATCATTTCTGTAATTCAGTTAAACAGGAGTCTTGTGGCGCCTTACAGACTAACGGTTTTTAAAAATTATTCCAGCATAATCTTTTTTGGATTAAAGCCCAATTTTTCAGATGTACTGAGTAGATCCTCACTAGGCAGTCTTCTTATACAGGGTTCTGAAAAAGAAATAAACAAACAGAAGGGTAAAAGCCTCAGGAAATGTGGGAGTGAAACATTATCTATATATCTAATAGCCAAGGTCCCCTCTGTGTGCGGATATCTAAATCCACACATCTGGGGCACCTAGGGGGCAAAGAGATTTTCCTGCACACTTGGGGCACTCCCCAGGAGTGCAGAAAAATCTGAAATGCAGAAAAAACTATAGGGGGTACTTAAATCCTCCCAAAGTAAAAGAGCGTTCCCTGCGCATGCACAAAGAATGCTCTAGGAACTGTGCCTCCCCGTCGTTGCAGGAGGGGGCAGGAGAGAAAGTTTGGTGGCCTGGTGGCTGGGAGCTGCGTTAACCTCACTGTTGGTGCCAGGAGTGGGGTGGGGGAGAAGGCTTGGTGAGCCCGGGCCTTGCCATCAGTGCTGGGGGGCGGGGGAGAAGGCTTGGCGAGCCTAGCGGCTGGGAGCCATGCAGGCCTCGCCGTCAGTGCTGGGGAGGGGGGGGGAGAAGGCTTGGTGGGCCCGGCGGCTGGGAGCCACTCGGGCCTTACCGCTGATGCTGGGGGGGGGAGTGGGAGAAGGCTAGGCAGGCCTGCATGGCTGGCTGCCAGTGCGGGGGGGGTGGGGGAGAAGGATTGGCAGGCTTGGGCGCTGGGGGGTGGCCGGGGCCCACCCGCAGGTGAAAAGCCAGCGCTGTCCGAAGACGTTTCCGTGGTCATGTGGCCGGCATAACTAAACACCAAGGCGCACGGAACGCTGTTACCTTCCCACCGAAGTGGTACCTATTTATCTACTTGCAATTTGTTGCTTTCGAACTGCTAGGTTGGCAGGAGCTGGAACTAGAGATGGGA
>NW_015177078.1:277433-277593 GCF_001447785.1 Gekko japonicus | reverse complement strand
AGTACCCTTCCGTGGGGATCATTGGGAAGTTTAGGTTTTGAATAAGCTCCCCATGCCTGACACAGCTTTATTTCCTTTCTGTATTTCCACACCGACTCTGAGAGGGTTAGGGTTGCCAACCTCCAGGTGGTAGCTGGAGATCTCCTGGGATTACAACTGA
>NW_015177078.1:263474-277296 GCF_001447785.1 Gekko japonicus | reverse complement strand
ATTTGTCAACCCAGAGAGAAAGCATAAGCAATTTCTTTCTCTTTTCTTCATATACATTTCCTATAATGGGGTTCTAACAAATGGTTGCCCTGTCTCTAGCATCTTAGCCCCTTTTCCTGCCTTCCTCATTATATATGGAAAAGCTGCTCAAATGCTATGATCTTAGAGCCAGACTAGATGTAATATGAATGTCCTATCACCCTTTGTTTTGGTGTAGTGGTTAAGTGCGTGGACTCTAATCCGGGAGAACTGGGTTTGATTCCCCACTCCTCCACTTGCACCTGCTGATGTGACCTTGGGTCAGTCACAAGTTCTGGCACAGCTGTTCCTGAAAGAGCAGTTTCTGTCAGAGCTCTCTCAGCCCCACCCACCTCACAGGGTGTCTGTTGTGGGGAGGGGAAGGGAAAGGAGCTTGTAAGCCGCTCTGAGACTCCAAGTGAAGGGCGGGGTATAAATCCAATCTCTTCTTCTTCTTCTTCTTCTAAACAGAAAAGAATTCTTCTGAAGGGGGGATTGGGATTGAAGAGGTGGGGGGGATGCTTAGAACTTTCCCTGCTTACTGTTTCCCAGACACGCAAACACAAATTTAGCAGTCCTAGGTGGGAAAAACTGAAGGGAGTATACCCAGGAGTGGGAAGTCACAGGCAAGGGAAGCCACGTAAACATCCCCTGCTCTGTTCACTTCTCCGAATCCCACTGGCTCCCTGGAAGCAGCTTTTCCTGTTTAAAAAGAGCCATCAGGGTAATGGTGTGTGCATCTGCATGTTATGTCTGATTTGGCTCTAAACACACTTATTTGGAAGAAGGCCTTGTGATCAATGAGACATATCCAACTAAATGCATTTAAAATTGGGGAGCAGGAGAGTTAAGAAAGGAAGAATGAATATGCATGTGCAGACACACACACACATTCCCACCACTGTGCTTCCCTCTTTCCCCTCTCTTCAGTGGTAATAAAATGCAGAATGAGTATTACATTTGATTGGTTAAATCATAAAATTATTCATTCTGTCTTTCCCTTAACCTGGATCTGTCTTGTTCCTTCTGGGGGCCTGGGACTATAAATTAGTCTGGGTTTTCCCACTGCCTAGCACAAAGAGGCCCTGTTCTTGGTTAGTCTTTAGGCTGCACCACAATCAGTGTAATGAATAATTATTATGTCATGTGAGGCTGCTTTATTGCATGCTTTTATATATCGTTTATGCTTGTGAAGTTAATTTATTGTGTGTTCTCTAGACTTTGGCTATGGGGCTTTTTTTTAAGTACAACCCAGCATTTATTATATTTCCCTCGCCTTGCAATTACATAACTTAAAGGTTGACAATGAAGAAATTGAAATTGCTCAAGATATTCTAGTCTTCAGCTCCATTGTCAACCAAAAGAGAGACTGCAAACAAGAAACCAGAAGGAGATTGAGGCTGGGGAGGGCAGCCACAAAAGAGCTAGAAAAGATTCTGAAGTGTAAGGATGGGTTGCTGGTGACCAAGATCAAGTTCATTCACGCCATAGCATTCCCCGTTAGTATGTATGGGTGTGAAAGTTAGACAATGAAGAAAGCTGACAGGAAGAAACTTTTCATTTGAAATGTGGTGTTGAAGGAGAGTTTTACCGATACCGTGGACTGCTAAAATGACTAAGCTGAGGCTCTCATACTTTGGTCACATTATGAGAAGACCAGAGTCCCTGGAAAAGACAATGACACTAGGAAAAGTTGAAGGCAGCAGGAAAAGAGGAAGACCCTGAGTGGAAAAACGTGAGATGGATTGGCTCTATAACCGAAGCCACAAGGGCCCTTAGTTTGCAAAGACCTGAGCAGGGGTGCTAACAATAGGACGTTTTGGAGGACATTAATTCATAGGGTCTCCATAAGTCGGAGGTGACTTGATGGCACTTAACACACACATCTTGCAAGAAGCAAAATAAATATTGTCAGAAGATCTCTTTCAACAGGGAGAAAAATCATATTCTTTATTTTGAAAGAATTATAATCAACAAGTACCAAAATGCTGTTGGGCAAAACTATCTTTTATGCTAAAGGAACATGTACATTGATCTCATGAAAGATTTAGTGCATTTGTAAGCCACACTGGAAATGTGCTGGTACCTTTCCTGATCCCCATCAATCCAAGTGGCAGACCAGGGAGCAGTGCCACAGAGCCTGGCTCTAAACCAAAGCACCGTGCCTTTAAATTCCTTACAATGCAAGCAGTGGGACCCTGGCAATCATCAGGTCAACCAGGGACTATGAGGCAGGGCTCCCCAATGTAGTGCCCATAGGTGCCCACCAGTGTCCACATCCCTTGGTGTCCACCCAGCTTTCCAGAAAATGGGCAAGACCATTGTAAGGCAGGGGTTATTATTGGCTGCCATCATTCAAATGAAAGAGTTTTCCACTGAAGGATCAGGAGAGATGGTAAGAATTGGACTTTGCTTAATCATTGTGCGGTTCCATTCACCCTTCAGGCTTTCCTTCTTTCCAGGAGGTATGAAGAGGGAAATTTGGCTCCCCCTCCTATGGAAGCCATATTGGGGTAGTCCTCAGCACCTTTCCTCAAAATTTCAAAGGTGTCTGCAGCCTCCAAAAGGCTGAGGACCCCCGCAGTAAGGATTCCAATGAGATCTGGAGCAACTTATGTTCTCTCGAGGAGCTCTCCAGGGTGCTGCAAAACCTGACTGTAATCGGCTGCCTGGAAACCACCTATCAGACACTTGCTGCCATTTCCCCTTCGATCTTCTCCATCAGTCCATGGTCACTTTAGCCCAGCTAGAACAAGACAGAGCTAGGGTTAGTTTGGAAGTCTCCTCAAAGAATACAGTTTCCTGTAAGCCATGCCTACCCCTCTTTGTGGCTCAGCAGGGAGCTATCCCCAGCTATGAACCCAAATTTATTTTTATTCTAATGTACTCTTGGAAGTGCAAAATCACTGACATATGTACAAAGGAGTGGGTGGGGGAAACCCCTCTCACTCAATTCAAAGTGGTGTTTTTGTACTTTGGCTGTTAAGAGAGTTAATATGTTTATTGCAGTGCTTCACTGTCAGACATTTCAGCACCTATAGTGGCTTGTCTGTCTTTTGAGAAAGCCTCTCTTTAAAGCTGGAGAATGCACAGAGTTATTGTCACTGATGGAGAAATTCGTCACAATATGATTTGGCAATTGTAGTTCCATTAATAAATTCTCCAATTGGTACCAGTTTAAGACTTGCCTCTCTTCTTTCTCAGACCATTTCAGGGCAGAACTTTTCCTTCTCACATCCACAGATTGATGCATATAATATCGTGCTTAGTGAAAAATGTGCTCTTTTGATGCAGAATGTAGTCTGTCCCATATGCCAGAGAAGAATGTTCAAGGCCTGGCTAGTGCTGCAACTTGTGCCAGTCATAACAAAGGGTGTAACCAGCTGAATACGGGAAAGAGGTTTCCTGCTTGGCACATCTCTCCAGAAGAAAGTTAGAAAATTTCAACCCCAGCAACAACTGGTGGAAGGTCCCTATATTTTAGTGGCTATAGCCTTTTCAGTTGTCATGTATGGCTGCGAGAGTTGGACTATAAGGAAGGCCGAGTGCCGAAGAATAGATTCTTTTGAACTATGGTGCTGGAGAAGACTCTTGAGAGTCCCTTGGACTGCAAGAAGATCAAATCAGTCAATCCTAAAAGAAATCAACCCTGACTGTTCCCTAGAAGGCCAGATAATGAAACTGAAGCTCAAATACTTTGGCCACCAAATGAGAAGGGAGCACTCACTGGAGAAGACCCTGATGCTGGGAAAGACTGAAGGTCAAAGAAGACGGGGACGGCAAAGGATGAGATGGTTAGACAGTGTCATAGATGCAACGAACATGAAATTGAGCAAACTTCAGAGGACAGCGGAAGACAGGAGGGCCTGACGGGATCTGGTTCATGGGGTCGCGAAGAGTCGGACTCGACTGTGCGACTGAACAACAACAACAAAGCCTTTTCAGCAAGTTCTAGGATGTGAACAGGCAAGTCTCCAGCATGACAAAAGGTTCTTTAAACCAGGCATGGGCAGACTTAAGGCTTGAGAGATCTACTTTTGTTTTTTGCCAGAGCTCTGGGGCTTACCAGCTGCAGCCAGGTTCCCTCCCCTAAGAGCCAGAGCCATTCACAACTATCTGTTGTACCACATAAACTGCACCCTGGGGTGTCTGCTGTGTGTGGTCTGTACATGTGTCAGTTGGCCCCATATCTTGGAGGAATGAGCCTGTTTCCCAAACGGGGCTCATACAAAATATCCAAGAGGAGGAAAGCAACTTCTCCATTGCTGTTGCTCCCTCCTGTCCTAGCAGGAGCTGCACAATTCAGTTTTAACACCCAGTTAGAAAGGAATATGCCCCTAAATCTGGACTTAGACTGCCACACTCTGTTTCAAGGATCTTTTTGACAATGCAGGGTTGGAATGAAGCTTGAGGTATGGGGTCTCCCCACACGTTCTCCTGCTGGTGAAAAGGGAAGGAGGGGGTCCCTTTTGATCAGCAATAAGACTATGCCGGGGATCATGAAGCCAACACGGAAGGATGGTATGTGGCATGTGGATGTGGTAAGGAGGGGGATCAGGGAAGACTGAGTGAGAATGCTGGCTGGATCCAGCCCGAGTTAGCAGAATAATCACAGAAAGTTTATTGTGATAAACCAGGGTGCAAGTGAGCAGATAGAGTAACATTAGGGTATACGGTAATATACAGTGATACTAAAGAGGCAGTGGAAACTTATCCCTAGTTCTAGCACTGGCACAACATTAACCCTCCCTGTCTAATCCATATCTGGGAGAGTAAAGGGTTAAAAAATGGAGAAGGGACAATAAATGAAGGGTAAAGGGTGGAGGGAGATATTAACCTATCCCTTTCTCCATTGAGGATGTAGTTTGGGGTGGCTTACAGAATTCTGAGATCAGAAGATCTGAGCAGACCTCAGACCGATGCCAACCTGAAGATTAACGTTTCCAGGAGGAGTAACTTGGCATGGCCATGCAGGAATCCAGGCAGACTTCTGGGCAATAAGTCCAAGAAAAGTCCAAAAAGTAAAGCACATGGAGCAAGACAAAGAAAAAGCAAGGGAGTCTGAACGGTCAGGTATACAGACATGATTCTAAGGCTGAGCACAAGTTGGAGTGATGGAAGCGGCTCTTGTCCTGGGGGTGGGGAATAACAGCAAGAAGTGTTTGATTTTGCGGGAGCAGGAGTTGGAGGGAGGGGTTTCTGAATTGGCTGAGGTAGGAGGAAGGGGAAGCCTCTTCCAAATAAGAAAGAGTTGGGGCATTGTCACAATTGTCCCCTTTAGGTGCAAGTTTGGAGGTTCCTTCTGCTAGGCTGAACTGAGATTGAACAGCTGATCAAGAAGAAAATACAGAAGTCCCTCATGCAGAGAACCACTACACACATCTAACGAAGTGGGCTCTAGTCCACCAATGCTTATGTTGAAATAAAATCTTATTAGTCTTGAAGGTGCTGCATTAATTTAGTTTAGTTTTGTTGCAACAGATTAACAGGTCTTTCCCCTCTGGGATTATATCTGCCTGGGATTCTCTAAATGGTAACCATAACAGCAAAGTAATGGAAGGGGCAGCCATGAACTTTCATAAAGTAGCTGTAACCCCATTACCGTGCAATACAGTTTATACCCATTACCAGAAGAACATTATGCCACACTTAGAAAGGAAAGAACCTTCAAGCAGACATTATTCACTTTCTTAAATACATTATACAAAAAAGTCACAGCCTATAATGATGAGAGTTGTGATAAACTATTATGGCACTGAAGAAGAAGATACTAAAAGGGACAACTGAAATGATGAAGAATTAGAGCACCTTCCCCCCACGGAAAGGTTACAACTATTGCGGGATTTGTCAAGGAAAAAGCAAGACAACTAAAGGGAGTGAAAAATAAAACAACTAAAGGAAGTGGGATAGAGGTTTATCATGATGAATCAGCTTTATGATTAATGTTGTGGAGAATGACAGAGAGAAAAATTCACCCTCTATCCTAATCCTTCCACTACCTGGCTCACCCAGTTGATTATAACATTACATTTTCCCAGACCCTTGCTGGGTCCCTGCACTGAAATGTATATTGTGAGTTCTATGCCAAGTAGACACAAGGGGCTTAAAACCCCACCCCCACATCTCATATTCTTGACCAGAAAGGGCCCTGTGGGTGCTCTTTATCCCTTTGGGGAAACCTATGTGTACCCCATCCAGGTATGTGGAGTCTGCAGTGGGGAAGAATAGCACCCCCCCATGTTGGGAAAACAGCACAGGCATAAGCCCTCTTCCAGCATATCATGGTTCAGATCTGAATTGAACCCATGCATCTCTTAAGCTCCTAGTGCAGAATTCACAATATATGGTTGATTGCATGGACCTAGAGAAGACCCAGGGGCAAGTGTAGTGTATAGTTAGGCTTCTGGGTCTGGAAACAGTGAGCATTCCCCCCTCATGGATTTATATACCGGAAGCTGCCTTCAGAAGCCAGACTATCTATCAAGGTCAGTATTGTATACTCCAGCATGGGCTTTCCAGGGTCTCAGGTGGAGATCTTCCACATCACCTGCTGGTTGGTCCTTTCAACTGGAGGTGTCAGAGATTGAACCTGGGACTTTCTGCATACAAAGCAGATACTCTGCCACTGAGCCATCACCTTTTTGATGAACTTATAGAAGAAGTGGCAATGGCCACTACCATTGATTACTTTTTAAAAAAATGGTAGACATATGTATGGAACAGATGAAAAAAGGTCCCGTAGCACCTTAAAGACTAACAATATTTATGGTAGGGTAGGGTAAGAGATTTTGTGAGTCACCACTCACTTCTTCAGATACTTGAAGGTGAGCAGTGACTCACAAAAGCTCATACCCTACCACAAATTTTGTTAGTCTTTAAGATGCTACTGGACTCTTACTCTTCGGTACTGCTACAGAAAGACTAACACAGCTACCCATCTTGATATGTATGGAAGATTGTCTCAATTAAGGAAGCCACTGACTTCAGTTTGCAAGACCTGACAATGGCTGTTAATGGTAGGACATTTTGGAGGACATTTTCATAAAGTCATTATAAGTCGGAAGCAAGTTGATATTACTTAACACCCAACACATGTATGGAGGAGATGTCTACATATGGGTATTAGCCAAGGTAACGCAATGAAACATGCATATTTGAAGATTCTGAGACTCTGCTAGCAAACATTCTGGGATAGGTACCACCTCCACTTTGACACCCTGCCCAGAGTAGAAGACAGAATCAATCTGAGCCAGGAAGACAAGACAGAAATCTAAACACTCCAATTTATACCATCACCTGCCACTCACTTGCATTAGAATCCAGTCTGGCTGAGTGGTAGATATGAGACAGTTCATTTCACCAGATGGAGTAACCTCAGGGGCCTCTGGAGATTTACGACGCTCAAGTGCATACAAAACGTATAAGGTGTGAAATGATCTGGGCTTTTGAAAAGGAATGAATGACATTGCTCAGGCTACCAGAAGGCAGCACAGGAACTGGTATCTAACATGATGACAGTCACTGAAAATTACCAGTTCCAAAAGCTACTATCTTTTGCAGCTAACAGAAGTTCTGCCACAGTAATAACTGCTGTGTTCTGAGAGCGGAGCACACAGTTCAGTGCTTAACTATAAAATACATATAAATCAAAGAAACTGCCTAGGAGATCCAAGAAAACTGAGGGCCTACCTATGTGTTATACTGATTTTAGGTCTGCTAAAGGTTCACTACAGGTCTTGTCAAAGAGACATATGCTGTGAGTTCCCTCTGCGGAGTTACATTCTCAGGCACATTAGGGCCTCATTTAGTTCTGGGACTGTGGCCTGTGAAGACAGGGAGATTAAGCCTTCCCCCAACACCATTGTCTTTTCCTCAAATGGCCCTGGGGAACGACTCCTTGCCCCATTTTGGGGATTCTTGCATGTGGGTAATGGGTACCCATCTGCAAGTCAGTACACATAAGTTTCCCCAACAAGGAAACATCTCTGTGGGCATTTAAGGTCAGGAAAATAGCATGGGTGGGGAAGCTTTTCTCCAATCTCCTCAGGTGTCACAGGCACAATCCAAAATGCTCCCTCAGGTGCATAAGCATCTTACTTTAACAGGGAACTCACAGTGCATATCTCCTTGATAGGACCTGGCATAATCAGAGTAACATTTATTTATTTATTTATTTATTTATTTATTTATTTATTTATTTATTTATTTATTTATTTATTTATTTATTTATTTATTTATTTATTTATTTATTTATTTATTTATTTATTTATTTATTTATTTATTTATTTATTTATTTATTTATTTATTTATTTATTTATTTATTTATTTATTTATTTATTTATTTATTTATTTATTTATTTCTAGTTATATCCCGCCTTGCCGGACATGCTGGCTCAAGGCGGCTAACAGGGTTAAAATAACGTAAACAATACAGAGATAAAACAGTTAAAAATGCAAGACCAGTTAAAACGGCAACAGTTACAGATAAAAACCAACAGATGATGGTGATAATCCAAATCACACCCAATGATAGGAGTAGCATCCAGCAAGGTCTCCGGCCAGAAGATGTTCTAAGTTTCAAGCCAGAAGATGTTCCAGGGCACATTCACCAGTGGCGGCTCCTAATCAAAAGCCTCATGGAAGAGCTCCGTTTTACAGGCCCTGCAGAACTGTAAAAGGTCCCGCAGGGCCCTGATGTCCTCCGGGAGCTCATTCCACCAGTATGGGGCCGCCACTGAGAAAGCCCTGGCTCTGGTGGTATTCAGCCTGGCTTCTTTCGGTCCAGGGAGGGTCAAGTGGTGTTGTGACCCTGACCTCAGTGCTCTCTGGGGCACATGTGGGGAAAGGCGGTCCCTCAAGTAGGCAGGCCCCTGACCATATAGGGCTTTAAAGGTTAAAACCAGCACCTTGAACTGAATCTGGTACGCTATAGACCGCCAGTGCAGTATCCTCAGCACAGGCTGGATGTAGTCCCCGTGTAGAGAGTCCCATCAGCAGCCTGGCTGCAGCATTCTGCACTAAATGCAGCCTCCAGATCTGGGACAAGGGCAGCCCCATGAAGAGAGCATTGCAGTAGTCTAATCTCAAGATGACCATTGCATGGATCACTGTTGCTAGGTCATTGCGTTCGAGGAAGGGAACCAACTGCCTAATCAACTGTAGATGGTAAAAGGCCGCCTTGGCAGTGACTGCTACCTGGGCCTCCATTGTTAAGGAGGCATCCAGGAGCACTCTCAGACTCCTAACCCACGACGCTGGCACCAATGGCGCCCCACCGAAGGTCGGTAGTAGGATCCCTACCCCCGACCCGCTCCGACCCAGGCACAGGACCTCTGTCTCCGTTGGATTCAATTTCAATCGGCTCAGTCTAAGCCAGCCCGCCACATCCTGAAGCGCCCGCTCCAGGTCATCTGGGCTGGAGTCGGACCAGCCGCCCAACAACAGTTATAGCGGGGTGTCATCAGTGTACTGATCTCATAACCATCCTATATGATGCTCTTGCTGCTTCGTCATAGGCGTGCCACCACCATCTCTCTAGTCATCTGAGCCTTTGTTTCATTTGCCACAGCTCCTCAGTAAACCAGGGAGCTCCTCAGTAAACCAGGGAGCGAGGGCGCAGAGGGTGTCGGGGGGCAATCTCATCAATGGCTACCAAGAGCCAGCCATGCCTGTCCTCGGCAAGCTCATCTAATGAGCCGCCAGGGGGCATGGGATCCCGCAGAGCCATTTGAAATCGCTGAGTGTCCATTTGGCTCTGTGGGTGAGCCAAAATACACTCGCCGCCCAAACGGGGTCGGAGGGACACATTCACACGGGCCTTCAGGGCATGGTGGTCCGACCATGGCACCACCAAGGCAGTAATCCGGTCCACTGTAACCCCCACTGTGAAGATCAGATCAAGCTTATGCCCGGCCTGGTGTGTAGGGGCCGTTACATATTGGATGAGTCCTAGTGCTGCCATGGATGACACCAGGCCCATCACTGGTACAGAGGCCATATCATTGGCATGGACATTGAAGTCACCCAAGACTATCAGCCTAGGGAACTCCAATGCCCAGCCAGACACAGCCTGAACCAGAGATGGCAGGCTGTCGGCTGGTGTGTTAGGTGGTTGGTACACCAACCAGACAGCCAAACTCTCCCCGGCTTCCCACACCAGGCCCGAGCACTCAATGCCCGCAAGCTTCAATGGCGGGAGTGCCCTGTAGGAGTAAGCCTCCCGAATGAACAGCGCCACTCCTTCCCCCACCCCTCGGTCTGTGATTGGTGAAGGACCGCAAACCCGGGTGGAGCCAACTGGGAGAGAGCCACTGTCTCCCCGTCTTGCACCCAGGTTGCAGTCACGTACGCCAGATCCGTGCCCTGCTCTAGCAGGTAATCCCGGAGGATTCCGGTCTTGTTATTTATGGACCTGGCGTTGCACAACGTTGGAGGGGGGTCCATAATCCCAGCCCCTCTGTCTGCCACTCTTGGGATGGGACACCAGCTGGAAGGTGGCCAAGCTTCTCTGTTTCTCTGCCTCCTTCCCTTGATTTCTTGCCTGGTCCCACCACTATACCTTCCCCACCCCATGAGCACTGGTATCCCTGGTCCGAGTAACATCCTTGCGGGTGGCCTTCACAGTGCCTCCACAGTGACACAGGCCGACCCTAAGAAGTAACTGGTATGTAGACACTGCTGGGAAAGCCACAGATGGTATTCCTATCACAACCCAATCAGCTAGCCTCACTAACATCAATCAAGCAGCCTATAACCAAATTACTATTAATTGTATACTGGTTTTTTAACTACTGTAAGCCACCCTGAGCCACTTTGGCGGGAGGGCGGGGTAAAAGTCTAACAAATAAAATAAAATAAAATACAATAGCTAAATCACTAACCAGATCAAATCCCAAACATTAAAGCTCTAAACATAGATATCATAGATAATATCATAATATCTGGCAACTAAACTATCTAACTAAACCCTGCCTACCCTGACCTCCCTTCTTGGTGCCTTCTCAGGCCACAAGATTAAACTATACTATATGACTCACTATAAAGGGTGGGAGAGACGCCCTTCTACCCACTATTATAACTAAACTAACTATAAAATATCAACCCCAGCAGAGATGAAATGTAGAAAGAGGAACTCCTCAGCCTTAGTCCCAGTTGATCCCTCTTGCTTTGTCCCAACACCAGCAGGAGAGGCAAGGATGGAAAAATGGGGGGGATCCAGATGTTTCAATATTCTTTCTTGATGGGGAACCTGGTCCCGGATCCATACCGCTCGCTTTCCTGTCGCTCCGCACCATTCGCTCACCTGTCCGGCCAGGGTTTGTGTCTTCTCACGAGGTGCAGGGTCCAACAGCTCGATGCTCTCCTCCTCCACCGCCTCCTGAGACACGTAGTGGCCACACAGCATGCCACGCGACAGCGGCGGTTCAGGTGGACAAGCAACAGGCGAGAACAGGCAATGGTAGGCAATACGGCCGCGTCCTCGGCGGCGATGAAAGTGGCCCCAACGGCACGAGAATGGCAGCTAGAACGGCAGCAAGGCCGCAGCAAACAGCTGAACAACCAGCCCCAGCGGCGGAGGGAACAGCGCCCCAGCCCTCCACCCGACCGCTGACAGCGACAAGCAATGGCCACAACAGCCAGCAGCAGCCTGGGCGATAGCAACACCCCGTACTTCCACACCTCAACATCCTCGGAAATGTAGGCCTTCAGAATATGAAAAGAAAACAAATATTTATCTATGTTCTGATTTGGGAGTCTCACTCCTCTTGACTGTCTCAGATTAATTGTGCTCCCACCTCCCACCTTACTTTGCTGTGCTCAGTTGATTTCAGCATTCTTCACCTGGCCTCGCTGACTTCAGTATTTGAGCCAGGATGGGAGAAAAATGTGGAAAGGGAACTCAACTATTTAAGGCTCAGGAAGAGGCAGGGTTTAGTTCCCTTCACCCACATTCACTCCGTTTTTGTTCAAAAAATAGTTCTACTCACATCCTGCTTTCCTTTACAAATCAAGAGGTGGAGTTGTACATAACAAAGGGATCCCGCTGCTTGTCTCTGCATTAAAGCAAGGTTGCCTGTCTTCCCCTTCCACACGGCTGTGCCCTTAATCCAAATGTGCCCCAGTGTCTGCTTTTAAATAAAAATAATGTTGAGAGATTCAGAAAATGGATCCTCACTGATCTCTCATATAGAGGGATCTGGTTGGACCTGCCTTGAACTGGGGGCAGAAAGCATTTGTTTCTATACCCTGTCCATCTGATGCAACTTGCCTGCTTGCCTTCCAGAAAGTACAAGCAAATTTGCCTCTTTCCTGTGCAAGTATGAGTGTGTATGAATGTATTTTGTACTGCCCCCCCCCCATCCTAGTTTGCAGGACATTAGCAAAAGGCTTGCTTCTTGCCCCTATAGTCATGCTCCCACTTTTGGGTGGAGGCTTTAACTTTTCCCTCTGTCTCCCCATCCATGGTTTGCAGCATGCACAGACCCCAGCAAATTGGCAGGCTGGCTGGCTAATAATGGTGCAGTGTCACAGCACAGCACAGAACAGAACAGGATACAAACAAGAATCAAGAAAATCCTCCCTAGTTCAGGGCGATAGTGCAACATCTGGCAGAAAGTGAAAATGCTAGGTGCAGAAGAGCCTGCTGGAATGATCTCTTTGGCAGGTACTACTAACTCTACTAGTTGGAATAGCCCCCCCTCCCCCCGGTCAGATTATTTTCCAGTTCAATTCTCTACCCTTCCTACTTTCTCCACATGCAGCTATGAAAAGCAGACTGTGAATCACCTGACTACTAGTCACTTGTGAAGATGTATGGAGATTACTGAGCATTACCTTATCCTTTTTTTTTTCTGGTTATACCAGGGATTGAACCTGGAACCTTCCATATGCAAAGCAGACACTCTGCCACTAAGCCAGTGCCCCACCCCCAAAGTTCTGCAGTGTGGAAGCTCCCCCCAGAGGGATATACTTTTCAATTAACATATGTAGCCGAGCGATGGCCCTTCTTTGACACTCCTATTTAGGCTTGGCAGGCAGTTTCCATAATTGCCGCTTTGCTTCTGCCAGCCTGTTCTCCCATTGGTTCTGATCATTTAGTAGTGACATGTTTGTGATGGCCTTTCTGGTACAAATTACCTTCAATTAGTCACAGACCTGCTTTGCTAGCTGTGCCTTAGCCATGCCTGCTGCCAGGACAGTAGATGCTTGAATCCATTTTTACTCTGAAGCTGGCCTAGATTTCAACCCCCAGCTGGGAAATAATTGCATTTCAATAGACCTTGTGATTTCTACACAGAACTCTGTTAGCCCTTTTTATACCTGGCTTTGGAGTTTATCATTCAGTCTCTAGGTAACATACATGTCAAGCGAATAAACATCTGTTGCTGGTTTAAACATTGCTACGTATTTAATTATTTAGAATATTTATTTAAAATACATGCTATTCTTTTAAAAAAAAACAGGGGAGACTGATAATGCTTTCTAGCATCTCTTCTTGGGGTGGTTGACAATACATGTGTACTAGCACAGCAAAACCAGGACTGAGCCTCTTTTCTTATTCTCCCTGTTCTCTTTCTTTTGTTGCTTGGTTTTGGCTCACAGGCCTGTGGAGTTCTGGCAGAGGTTCAGTTTGGGTTTTCTCCAGAGAGCGCTGATAAATTGATCCAAAAGGTAGGAGCAGGGCTTTTTTTGTAGAAAAAGCCCAGCAGGAACTCATTAGCATAACAGGCCATGCCCAACAACAGGAACTCATTAGCATATTAGGCCACACCCCATGCCTACCCTTGTCTTGCCCGGGTGCCCC
>NW_015177078.1:219988-263428 GCF_001447785.1 Gekko japonicus | reverse complement strand
CCCCCCCCCGGCCCGCCATCCTTGGAGTCACCGGGGGGTCACTCTCCAGGCCTTTCCTCTGTGGCCACGCATGCAGAGGTTTTGGCTGTAGTGGGCGTGGCCAACTCTGAAGCCAACCCGAACTCCATTCCTGTGCGTTCCTGCTCAAAAATAGCCCTGGGTAGGAGTAAGCAGGTTTTCTGTACATTTCATGTCCATCATACTGCAAAGTTTTCTCCCTGTTGTGTGAATACCTATTCTTAACGTTGCAGCATATCTTGACCTGTGGTCTTGGATGTTCTGATGGTTACACAATTGCAAACCTGAGAGACTTATTGAACTGCATATACGTGAACTAGTCCATCATTGGTCAGCCTCTCGTCAGAAGAGCAGAGAGAGAGAGAGAGGCCTTTCCCACTGGTTTGCCTGCAACCTACCCCTCCCTCCGTACAGAGACAATCTGCAGAAGAGAGGAGATACTCTGAAGTACCATTCATTGGCCAGCTTTCATCCCATTTATACTTAATATTCAATAGATGTCTATAATGGGTATCACTGTAAAATGGAAGTCTACAATTTCACCATCAATGATGGAATCGTACAGACAAATCTTGGGATATTGTTATTACTTTTTACCATTCATTGGCCAGCTTTCATCCCATTTATACTTAATATTCAATAGATGGCTCTATCACTGTAAAATGGAAGTCTACAATCTCACCATCAATTACAAATCTTGGGATATTGTTATTACTTTTTATTATTAACAAGATTTTTATCCCGCCTTTCTGTCCTTATAGGGCCAAAAAGGTGACTAACAAATTAAAACATACAAATTAAAATCTCATCTTAAAAGGCACTTAAAACCAACACAAGAATACATCATCAAAGCAATTTAAAAGCAGAATGTAAAATGAGCACAAAATATAAAAAACAATGGTTAAAACATTAGGGAGGAAGGCGAGATCACAGAGGGAATGCCAAACAAAACAAAAAAAGTCTTCACCCGCTGGCAAAAGAGGGCAACAGAAAGGGACGTAAAGAGAGAAAGAGTCTTATTAACAAGGTTAATTTTGTGGAGGAAACGGGGGAACTGGCGGGATGGGGGGAGAGCTTACCTGCTCCTGCTGGTTCCTCCTCCGCCTGCTCAGTTTGGAGCTCCCCCCCGCGAGTATCATGGGTCCCGCCCCTTGTTTATTATAAGACAGAAAGAAAGAGTATTCAGATTTGTAAAGAACTGGATATTATTCATTGAATACTAAAATATGAAATGTATGGACAATGCAGAACCTTACGTATTATTTTCTCAGATAAAAATAAAACTATACACATAGATTGATGGTTTGTGATGTCTTTGATTTACTCTAAACTTCCTTGTGTGTTTTGTAATAGAAACAGTTTTTTAAAAAAAAAAACCCTCACAAATAAGGCAAGAGGGTAATAAAGCCTTTCATATTAGGTATCTACAAAATAAGTGGGAAAGGAAGGGTAGTATAAATTCAGGCATATGACAATAAGAGTGGTTGTGACAACAATTAGAAGACAGCCCAAGAAAGTGAACTGAAGGAAAGAAAAAACGAACAGGGACACAATGAGGGGTGTGAGGAAGGGGCGCTATTGCCTGTGAGGGGTGTGAGGAAGGGGCGCTACTGGCCAGCACCTCGCAGGGTCCTCTACAAAGCAAAGAGAAGGATGGCTGCTCAAGCCCCTTCCTCATGTCTTTTCCCCCCTCTACAGTGTGAAATTTATCGGGAGGTTTAATTGTATTAACTAGGGCACAGAGAGAAGATATTTCTCACCCACTACAGATGTTTCATGAGCTTAACATAAGCTATGGAGGCTCTGTTATCATCAATAGCAGCTGTTGCGAATGGTCACTGTTGCTTATCTGATATAATGTTGAGTTTTCCATTGGAATGTCACAAACTGTACCTCTTGCATATCATGGTCTTTTAACGCCATCATTCATAGTTTTTTCATCCATACCTGCATGTATACACAGCTGATGGAATGGGCTCTGGCCCACAAAAGCTTATGCCACAAAAAACCTGTCTCAGTCTATAAGGTAACAGAAGTTTCCATTTTGGTTTTTTTGTCCTATCAAGCAAGTGAAGGGCATAGAATAAGCACAGGTGAGTGACCCAATTCAAATAGAAAAACAACCCTTTCTTGGTCATCATTTGTATATCCAAGAGAGGGGAATGCCGCTTCTTTGTTTAAGGGCCTATTCAGGGCCAAGTCATACATGCCAAACACATTATTCAGTATCTCATTATTCAGTGAGGGTCCTCAGCAGAATATAATGGCATAGAAATCATCTTCCGAAGCAGCCGATTTCTCCAGGGAAACTGATCTTGGTCATCTAGAGATCACTTGTAATACTGGGAGATCTCCAGGTGCCACTTGGAAGCTGGCACCCTTAATTGGCAGCCATTTTGCAATATTATTTATTTATTATTTAGATTTTTATCCCGCCCTCCCCGTAGGCTCAGGGCGGCTTACACGCCATATCGCCGGTATAATTAAACAATAAAACATTAAAATATTAAATACATTAAATATTAAGACATCATACATTCAGAACAACACTTGGTGCTCACCTCCTAAGAACAGATGGCGATCTCCTAAAAGTCTCATAAAGGTCTCATTCTCCTCCAAAGTGCCCACATCCTGATGAGGCATAGAATAAGCACAGGTGAGTGACCCAATTCAAATAGAAAAACAACCCTTTCTTGGTCATCATTTGTATATCCAAGAGAGGGGAATGCCGCTTCTTTGTTTAAGGGCCTATTCAGGGCCAAGTCATACATCGAGAACGCCCTGTTCCTGGTCGTAGCGAGTTTGATAACCCGGGGACCTGGAACATCCAACAAGTTCTGAGTCCCAGACCGTAGTGCTCTTGGGGGCATATGTGGGGAAAGGCGGTCCCTTAGGTAGGCTGGTCCCTTAGGTAGGCTGGTCCCTGGCAATGGTACCCACTCCTTGTTTTCAACATTTCAAAAGTGCCTACAGGGTCAACAGGACTGGGGACCCCTTGTGTAGCCCAATGATATCTACTCTGGTTGGCGGTGGCTTGTCTCATCCTTGGCCCTCTCTTAGCCCTGTGTCCTGAGATCCTTTTAGCCAGAAATTCCAGGGATTGAACCCCCGGGCCCTTTTGTATCCAAGTATGTGCTCTGCTATTGATTCATGGCCCCTCCCCTTAAAACCTGAAAGTTAACAATGGAACTGGCACTGAATGAGAAAGGAAAATGGCAACGCTTGTCACACTGCATTTGCCTGCCGGGCATCTGCCCTGGCAATTTCTATTTCATCCCCGTAAATGCTGCGGAATTACTTGAGTATGAAAAGGTGATTTATAAGCTATCAAACTTCATTATATTTCATTGGATTCTAGGATCTTTCTCTATTTGTCTCGTAATAAGAGAGTGGGAGTTCTGATTTCAGACCCATGTATCTGACTGGCATTGCATGCTGAATAGGAGGACAAGGGTCATATGCACATTATATTAGATTTTGAAACCAATTTGCTGTTCAGCCAACTTCCCTCCATGTTAATGATTTTAGGCCTCCCCCACACCAACTGTAAGTATATAATTACCGCATGATCTGCAGGAATTTTAATGGATTCTACTCCTTTAGATCCCCGTGGCACTGAATTTCTGGGGGGGAAGGCACAGAAACAATCTTCGTTCCTCTAGTCCATGCAAGGTGGCTACTTCCATACAAAGGGCAGCCAAATGACTGATGAAAATCGTGGAGAAATAACCCTGAGAAGGAGCAGTCAGTGGCTTGAAACACAGAGGGTGAATTTCAAAAAAGACATTATTCCTCCTCTATAACCCTTTGGATGTTTTCCTCCTTTCCCCCTTATGGATCAGTGCAGCTGTCATATCTGGGGGGTTTTAGGATTTCTCCTCAAGGACTTTGGAAGGACACAGATGTTGCAGTATATTGGCCTAGTCTTTCCTTAACTAAAGGCAAGGCCTTGCATTCAAAATAGTGTGAGTGGAAACCAGCAAGAGGACCAGAAATTTCCTTCCTTGCCTGTCCTTTGGACCCCTCTGCTTCCCCCCCCCCCTGTCCGTAAGGGCAAAAAAAGCTCAGAAAATAGCACTGGGTGTAAAGTGACGGTCTATAGAGTTTAGGGTTGCCAACCTCCAGGTGGTAAACAAACAATATTAAAGGGACCACGGTATCAAATGAACTAATTGTAACAAATACACCGTGTCACGGTGTGTTTGTTATAATTATAACCTCCAGGTGGTGCCTGGAGATTTCCTAGGATTACAAGTGATCTCCAGGCGACAGACATCAGTTCACCTGGAGAAAAAGGCCCCTTTGGAAAGTGGACTCTATGTAGGGTTGCCAGGTCCCCCTGGCCACTGGGGGGAGTAATGGGGGGTAAGGATGCCAGTTCCAGGTTGGGAAACTCCTTGAAATTTGAGGATGGAGCCTGGTGAGGACAGGGACCTCAGTGGGTACAGTGCCACAGAGTCCACCCTCCAAAGCATCCATTTTCTACAGGGAAACTGATCTATGTAGTATGGAGATGAGCTGTAATTCTGAGGGATCCCTGTTGGTGTATAAGTTTCAGCACCTAGATCTCCAGGATCTACTTGACAGCTAACAGCTGTGATAATCCAGATACAGCCAGTTTGGACTGGGCAGAGCTGAGGCAAAGTCAGTATGAGTCAGCAATGTTCTGATTGGCTGGACATATGTATATATGTAGAAATGTACCATTGTACTTTCCCCCCTTGATGGTGGATGGAGTCTGGCGAAGCACTTTGTCTGAGAGCTGTATATGTTGTAAATAAATTCCTGTATATAGTTACCACTGGACTGAGTAAGTGTGGAAGCCTCTGGTGAGAGAAAGACTGCTGTGAGTGCAAAACAGGTTCGAGGTGCTGGTTCACACAAACACACGCACTGTGTGACAATCCCCAGGTCCCACCTGGAGGCTGGCATCCCTAACTCTATGGCATTATACCTCATTTCAGTCCCTCCCCTCCCCCACACACTGCCCTTCTTAGGCTCCACCCCCAAAATCTCCAGGTGTTTCCCAACCCACAGATGGCAACACTAGTAGGGGGGGGTCAACTCTGGTTTAGGAGATTCTTGGAGGTCTGGAGGTGGAGCTTTGGGAGGGTGGGCTTTGGGGAGAGGAGGGGCCCTAGCAGGGTATAATGCCATAAAATCTATACTCCAAAGCATCCATTTTCTCTAGGCAAACCTGATCTTTGTAGTCTGGAGATGAATTGTAATTCTAGAAGATCTTCAGCCCCCATCTGGAGATTGGCAACCCTGGCAGTAGGAGGGGGACCTAGTGAAAATTGCCCCTCTCTTCTGGCAGAAGGTTTGGATCAAAGATGAAAAAAATTGCAGTAGTATCTGAACTCTTACGTTTTGGGTGAATAGCTGTCTTACCTCAATCCTCACTATAAAGGACCTTTGCAGGGCTGGAACACATGGAAGGGGAGGAATAAGGATCTGGAGGCAGATAGAATCTTCGTTCCTCACCAGGTAAGAACCTGGTACGCCCTGGTACAAGTGGAGCGCTGCTTTAGCAGTTCTTGGTCACACAGCCCAGACAAGCAGGGTGTGTTAGCTGACACTAGTCTCTGCTAGATTGCCTGACCAACTGACAGTACAGATGGAGCATTCTGCATAAGGGAGCCAGCCAGATTCCCTTTCTCCAGGGCCTTTCTCCCAAAGCATATAATTACATGACATAATGATTATGTCTGCTTAATTATCATCAAGTCCAAGTGAAGAAGTATAGGAACTGCAGTTTTCTAAAGGGACCAGGGAGTAGAGAGTTCCTAGGGGTTTTTTTTAAGGCATATAGTGACTGCCAAATTGGTTTCAGACCAGTTTCAACCTGCTTAAAATGTGTTGTGAAGATGTGAGTTGCATGCTCCAGTGTCACAGAGAGAGCACAGGAAGGCACCTGAACATTTCCATAGTGCTGTCTGAATAGCCATGCCCTGCTAACAGACTGTGAAAAGTAATGAATTGTCCATTATAGGCAGCAGGTATTGACTCCTGGACAAAGATAACATTTCTACTGGTGACTCTCCTGAACGAAATACACTGGAAACAAAGGATCGATTAACAAACAAAGGTCTACAAAGGCAGTAGTTTAAATACAACTCTGCGTGCATGAAGGGAATGTTTTACATATTATCTGAGCTCCTTATCCCATGAGTTTTTATTTGCTCAGCATGATAATCGGGCAACTTTTCCGGCACTAGGGGCTATTCTGAAGGTGTGTGAGGGGGCTTGGCCCAATTAAACTGATTTCCATAACATTTGTATTTTAGTTACAAGAAAGGGAATATAGGTACACACACTATGAGTATAGTCTAGGTCCCAATATACAGCTATGGCTGAAATACTGTACAGACTTATCTGTGATCAAGTTTCATTGAATACAATGGGACTTGCTCCAAGTAGCATCAGGATTTGTTTTTTTTAAAAAAAATAGATCTGTACATTTTAACAGAAGTAATTCATTATTTACTTTCCACCTATTAAATTCAAACCACAGGAAAGTTTTGCTTGCAAATGAAACAGGGGGTTGGACTGGATGACCCTAGAGATCCCTTCCAACTCTGTGATTCTATGTGAGCAGTATGTTTTAGGAAGGTTTTTGCAAATAAGAAGCAAGGCAGTCCCTCTCATGCTGAAATGTCCAAACCACCCTCCTTGTTTCAATTGTTGTATTTGTGGTTTGAAAAAATGGAAGAATTCTAATAATCTTTACATTTTAAAACATGTCCAAGCCACTGCAGTTTCCAAAATGGGGGTGGGTGGTTGATAGTCTTTAAAGTCCAGAATCTTGATATTGCTTACTTGCCCTCAGCTCCACATTATGTTCAAAAATAATATCTCTGGAAAGTACAATGAATATAGTGTCATTTTGGCATATAGCCGTGGGCCCTTTTCTCAAAATATTCAAATTGTTTTTGGAGGGGACAGGGTAAGATGAGCATAAGCCTATTAAAATTTCTGCCGGCTCTCAGTTCAGGAGTGGAACTTGAACATTCATCAGAAGGCATCACCACTGAGCTCAGCCAGGCTCTAACCTCTGTGGGAGCAACAACTTTCTTCCCTTGGAGCTATCCTAGGTCCTGGAGTGCCTGACCATACTGTGTTATCTGTTTCCCACTGCTGGATTCCCCCCCCCCCGGGCCGGCCCCTTTCAAACTTTGCTCTGTGCTCTAGAGGCTCACAGCTCATCTAGAACAGAACTCAGACTCTCTCTTTAGACGTGTATATGCATTCATGAAAAAAAATCAGGGTCAAAGGAATTTCTTCATATTATTCTACTTCAACACGGTAGAGCACAAAGAGAAGACCATGGGAAAATGTTCCTCCTAACACAGACACATCATGGGCACAATGTCATCCCAGTTGGCTTTGTGGATGTATAGAGTTCTACATGTGCCAATGCTCATGGCAAATGTGGAGAGCATGAAGGCATCCAGCCCTAAAAATTGTGGAGAAAGTCCACACTTTGATAAGGGAAGCAAAAAAATAATGCCAAGAGGGCACTCACATTGTTCTCACTCACACACACATACCTCACACACATTTGTGTGTGTGCACGTGTGTGGTGTGGTGTGGCTGTCCTGAGAGCTACCAGAGAATAGCAGTGTTTTCAAAGTGAACAGAAGGACGACTGTACCTGCCAAATCAGAATTTGGTGTTCCTTCCTCCCTCTTCACAATGGCTTGGATCCTCCTCCCTCTTCACAATGGCTTGGATCCAGCAATGTGTCAACAGAAACATGAACAGACTTAATGCAGTTCTGCTTATATAAAGTCTTGTGAAACAGCGAGTGCTTCCCTGCCTATATACTATAGTACCCCAAAACTGGCCACACAAGATCTTGTGCGAACAGAAATGCCAATGAGGAATCAATAAGTTTGACTCAGTGCAAGCCGCTAGCACAGTCTTTTCCTTGCATTTCCACCTGTGTGTTACACGGAAGAGGAGGAGCAAGTCACGGGACTAGCCGCATTGTCCAGTGACGGGAGCTGCCCCAGAACTGCAGGCACAACTCAGCTTGGCAGAGCCAAGCCATATGTGACTGGAAGCTGCGGTAGCCTGGCCAGGACATGCCCAAAATAGGCAGGGCAGGGCTGCAGAGTCCGGGTTAAGAAATCGAGTTTGGCAGCCAGGTGGAGCTAGTCACATCATGAAGTCCTGCCTGGGGGAAGGGAGCAACCCAGGAGGCAGCTGCCTCTGAGATGGAGCTTTGGTACACCTCTGGTTGGGTGAAAGGGTAAAGGGGAGGAGCCAGCCATGGGAGGGGTTTGTATAAGGAATATGTGCAATAGGCCGGGGAGGATGGAGTGTCTTTGCTCAGGCAGTGTGTGAAAGTAGAAGTGAGGCAGAGCCCCCCGCCCCTTATGTTGAAGACCTCCCAGGAAAGGTGTGGGAAAGACATAAACAAAGTGAGAGCGGGAGATGCATTTCCCCACAGAAGGAGCAACAAGAGGGAAAGGGCACAGACATTGTGGGGTGGGGCTGTGGCTCAGTGGCAGAAAATCTGCTCTACAAGCAGAAGGTCCTCGGCTCAGTCTCCAGCATCTCTAACTGATCCGGAAGGTGATGTGAAAGACATTTACCTAAGGACCCTTGGGAGCCGCTGCTGGTCAGAGCAGACAATACTGGCATTGATAGATCTACGGTCTCAGGATAAGGAAGAGTCATATGTTCATTTGCTTGAGACAACGGGGCACCTTCTGGTGGCTGGGAATGGTGGAGCTGGAGGAGCAAAGGTCACATGCAGAGATATATTTGCATATGGAAGTGGAGAGGTAAGGAGGGTGAGGCTTTGAACAGTGATCTTGTGTTTGGTCTGGAAGCCAGTACAGGGACTAAGGTGTCATGGTGGTCAGACCAATGAGAGAAGTAGATGACTTTGGCATCAGCGTGTTGTGCAGAAGCGAAGAATCAAGGTGGGATAACAAAAGGAGAGATAGGAGAAACAAGATGGAAGAGGAGGAAGAGGAAGAAGAGATTGGATTTATACCCCGCCCTTCACTTGGAGTCTCAGAGTGGTTTACAATGTCCTCGGCCCCCCCACAACAGACACCCTGTGAGGTAGATGGGGCAGGGAGAGCTCTGAGAGAACTGCTCTTGAGGGTACAGCTCTGAGAGAATTGTGACTGACCCAAGATCACCCAGCTGGCTGCTTGTGGAGGAATAGGGAATCAAACCCGGTTCTCCCAGATTAGAGTCCATGCTCTTAACCACCACACCATACTGGCTGGAAGGAAACAATGGACTGGGGGGGAAGGGTCCTGCCAGCTCAAATGCGCATTGTCGGCACCGGCGGTAAGCCACGGGTGCGCTCCACTTCCCAGATGTTGGGGTGTGATTGCACCCAGATAATCCGCCCACCTTCCATGCCTCTTCAGCGGCAACTTTGCTGTGTGACCGGGGCCCTAAGGCAGCAGAGAAGTCAAAGAGGATGAGGACAGAGTAGATAACTTTTCCAGGTTACACGGTGCGTAGATCCCTAAAGTGCTGGATCTTCATGTTGCAAATGAAGAAGCTATAGCTAAGATGGGCCTTATTAAAGGCCCTGTTGCACCATCTTTGCGCTCCTCCTGCCCTGATGGAGTTTATGGATGTGCTGTGGGGGCTGGCCCATGCAGACAGTGAGTGAGATGGCAAAGTGCCTTCATGAACTGTACCACAGCAAGAGGTAGCGAAGGTAAAATCTTTGAACTCCTTCCCCTAAAAATAAACCACCGTGCACGGAGCCCAGTCAGAAAGAAGACCAGTCTGGAATTCTTCTCCAAATTATCCAATTTTGGGACCTGCAAGATTATAGGGTTGCCAAGTCTGGGTTGTGAAATTCCTGGAGATTTGAGGGTGGGCTTTGGGAAGGGGAGCAACCTCAGCAGGTTATAATGCCGCAGAGTCCACCCTCCAAAGCAGCTATTTATCTCTAGTAGGGATGCCAGCCTCCAGATGGGGCCTGGGGATCCCCTGGAATCACAGCTCATCTGCAGACTACAGAGATCAGTTCCGCTGGAGGGAATGGATGCTTTGGAGGGTGGACTCTTCTATGGCACTGTACCCCACTGAGGCCCCTGTCCTCCCCGGGCTCCATCCCCAAATCTCCACTTTGGGGAGTAATGGCCTCTGGGCACAGGCCCATAGCCAGGATTTTGTGGCTTGGGGGACAAAAAAGTTGCTGGTGGGGCTGGTGGGGCTGCCATTTTCTGTCTGTCTCTAAACAACTGTGCTGTTAAGTAATAATACAGACAATAATATTAATAATAAATTAAATGCAGCACAAACACCCCCCACAACAGCCACCCCGGACATAAATGAAATGCAAAAACGCCCCCCACCATTCCCCTGCCTAAAGCAATGAAATCCCTTACCATTTTCAGAAAGAAATCGTGTGGGACTGGCCCTTTAAGGAAGGGGGTGGAGCCCCCAATAGCCCCACTGTAGCTATGGGCCAGGTCTGGCAAAAAAAACACCCCAAAACCATCCCCTGCCAGTGGCCAGGGCAGACCTGGCAAACCTACCTATAGTCTGGAGATCAGGTGTAAAATTAGCAGTTCTACTTGGATGGTAAAACTGGGCTAGAAAACAGTTGGGGACTGGCAGGGGGACGGAGAGGGAGCAAACCCCGTGGGCCTGAACCTCTGCACTCTGGAAACAAAGAACTGGATCCATCTAACTTTCCCACAGGCGAAAAGGAGACCTTTGACTACACAAAAATGCTACGTTGGGGATCACAGAACCTGCATGCAGAGAAAGTATGTGCGACGGGCTGTAGTAAGGAAGGAAATGAAGTCAGACTGAGTGAAAAAGCTGGCTGGGTCCAACCCAAAGCTCTGATTCCTAGGGCTGGTAGACATTTCGATCATCACTGTGATTACTGGTCACCTTCTGCTAGTGCTCGATGGTTGAACCAAAGGCAAAGCTCAGCGCCTCTGCCTCAAATCAATCTCCCATTGATTAGATTTGCTGACATCATTGTAATTGAAAAGGAGACAAACATGCTAGATATAGAAACAAAGGACTGATTGGCTGGAAAGATCAGAGTGGGGCAGCTTGAGAACTGGAGAAGCATTCTGGGCGAGCCCAGGGAGATTAGAGTGGAGCCGCTTGAGAAGCATTCTGGGCGAGCCCAGGGAGAACATATTCTTATAAGTGTTAGGGGTGGGCCCTGCTTTAAGGAGTTCTCTGCTTCAGAAATGTGAGAGCTTTGGAGGATATATAAAATTTCCCTTATTTTGGGGCATTCCAGTCCTGTAGCCCTCTGTGGAGCAGACAAAACAGCACCAGAACAGAAAATTCCTTATTTCCTTTTAACCCTGACAACCTTAATAGATCTGCACAGCTAGCAAGAAGAGACGACGCAAAGAGGATTCTCAAACAGGGCCGTGCTCCCCAAACTGGCGTTTTTTCCCATGCTGATCAACACAACCTGCTTTTTAAAAATTTAAAGACAGCGTGAAAATTGGCTTTCCCTTAAATCCAGCTGTAATGGAATGTAAAGCCTGCATTAACTAGAAAAGCGGTCGCCGTTTTTTTTTTGTTTTTTTTTCAAGTCTAAAGGATGAGAGAGTGTCCATGCAGCACATGTCCAGTGCTTTTGTCTCCAGGGGCCAACTATGACACTGTCTAACCATCTCATCCTTTGCCGTCCCCGTCTTCTTTGACCTTAAATCTTTCCAAGCATCAGGGTCTTCTCCAGTGTAATGGAATGTAAAGCCTGCGTTAACTAGAAAAGCGGTCGCCGTTTTTTGTGTTTTTTTTCAAGTCTAGAGGATGAGAGAGTGTCCATGCAGCACATTCTCCAGTGCTTTTGTCTCCAGGGGCCAACTGGGAAGTGAAAATGTCCCCGGAACAAGCCAAGCTGAGAGGCCCCTACGGTGTCACCATCCAGTGCGGCAGGGGCACTCTGTTCATGGGTACCAGCAATGGCACGGGTTCACCCACTGCTTCCTTTTGCACATTGGGGGCAATATGGAAGGAGGCAAATGATGACTGGACACCAATCCCCATTGCTGGTGAAAGGTCCAGGCAGGGTCATCATTACAACCTCCAGATGGGTCTCGGAGTTCTTCCAGAACTAGAGCTGATCTACAGACTACAGCGATCCATTCCCCTGGAGAAAATGGAAGCTTTGGATGGTGGTGTCAGGTCCCCAGTCAATTCACTCTCCACACACACAATTGGCAGTGTAATGCTTTATTAGAGATATGATATTGCTGTAGGTTCAAGAGCTTTTGTTAGGACTGAAGCCAAAGGCAGGAAACGACAAGATATAGGTAAGACCCCAAATCCCACACATTCACACATCACACCTAAAACATGGCGTTTCTATAACAACCTGGACGGTTGGCCTATCTAAGCTAGCCTGGCATACAGATCTCCAAGGACAGTCTCATGGGAAACTATCTTGGGGCTCACTTCGAGAAAGTTACAAGCAGCTACTCCCAAGCAGTCTAACAACATTCGCTCCCCCCTAGGAATGCCACATGACAAGCAAAGGCGAAGGTACATTGATAAGAACCAGAAAAGCTAAAATCGAAAGTAACTACAAAGCAATTCCAATGAGCCTGAGCTTGACAGGTGGACTGTATAGTATACTATAGATAGGCTTACCAGCTGCCTGCTAATTGCAGGTAAACTCCCAGTAACTCTTTCTGATGCCCGTTGATGCTCAGCTGGTCAGCTGGTAGAAGCAGCCCAGCAATGGAGGTGGCGGCGATCTTTGTCACCATTTGATGACATCACTTTTGGTGCAACCCGGAAGCTCCAGAAGTGACATTACCACACAGTGAGAAAGATCATCATCCCCCCCCCCAGTAAATATCTGCCACCCCCCATCTTATGCCTAACTGCAGGGTGTAGGAAAAACACAGTTTCTCCCCCAGGACCTCCTGCACATCTCCAGGAATTTCCCAACTGGAGTTAGCAAGCCTAGGTCCAAGCCACATTGACCATGAAGCACTGGCAGAATTGCTAGGGCTTGGCCCTGTTTGTTCCTCTAGGGCAGCAGTCCCCTTGGGAATTTTACTGTAGGGTTGCCAAATTCCTAGAGATTTGGGGGCAGAACCTGGGGTGGGAGCTTGGTGTGGATGTGATGTCATAGAGAGTCGACTCTCCAAAGCAGGCATTTTCTCCAGGGGAAGTAATCTCCACAGTCTGGAGATCATTTGTAATTCCAGGCAACCCTACATACCCAAGGACTCCCGATCCTCTCCAGATGGGCTGTAACTTTCTGCTCCTTGTGCCACTTGAGGTCCCCCATGCCTCACTATTGACTGACTTTTGTGAAACTTTTACTGCTTAAAGCTCTAAAAGTGACAAGACAGCCATATAAACAAAATAGAAATGCAAAAAATAAAACAAAGAATCACTATCAGCATTTTTTTAAAGACAGCCAAACATTCTAGTTCTTAATCCAGTTCATTATTTAATTATTTAGGGAACTTTAGCTATTATAAAGTTATTTTAAAAGATCAATCCATTAAATAAAAGCCTTGGGAAATAAAAGTGTTTTGACCAAAAAGAAAGTAAAGTAGACTCCAGGTGAGCCTCAAGAGAAAAGGCATTCCACAGATGAGGTGCCACTACTGAAAAAGCTCTGTCTCTGGTTGTCACCCACCTTACCTCTGAAGAGCAGGGCTTGTGAGTCAGATCTTAATTGGTGGGCTGCACAATATAGGAAGAGGGAGGTGGTCCTTCAGGTTTAGGTCTTACCCAATATCAAATGCCTGGCAAAAGCATACAGCCTTTCACTGCCCCTGGAAAGAGACAAGGGGAGGAAATTGAGCATTAGACATCCCAACATGCTGGGGGAGTGAGTTCTGCCTGGAAGGAGTGACTCTTGATGGAAATCAATCTAGCATCTACCTCAGACAGAACCTTGATCAATGAATGCTATTCTTAAAGAATGGGAAGGTTCATACAATAGTCAGTAGATGCTTCCTTGAGGGTTGCCCCTCCCCCGTTAGAATGCACCCTTGTTAGAATGTGCATTTGGTTTCTCTTCCATGTTAGAGTCCACATTAACAACTTGTACATGTAGAATAAGCAGTGCAAGGCTTGAGTGTGATTTTTAGCTGTCTATTCTTAAATCTACATGTGCTGACAGATGTCATGGAATTAATTAATGGCCTATGAGTACTTTTTATTTCAGTACTTGGCAAACATTAATGAGCAGTTTGCTTCAGGGTTACCTTTCTTGGTCATAAGAAGTGCAGGGCAGTCTTGCCACGGTCAGCTTCCAGTGGAGAAA
Organism: Gekko japonicus; assembly: GCF_001447785.1. Taxonomy (NCBI): domain Eukaryota; kingdom Metazoa; phylum Chordata; class Lepidosauria; order Squamata; family Gekkonidae; genus Gekko; species Gekko japonicus. The sequence goes on along the minus strand of NW_015177078.1, from coordinate 249,156 downwards.
AAAAGCACTGGAGATTTAAGCAATCCTTGTAATAATCTTATATATAAGATGGCTAGAAAGATGTATGTATATACACACAGGTTGAGTTAATCTTATGGGAGTACAGAAGCTACCACCACACATATAATTATTTATTTATTTTGTTTACTTCACTTTCCAAGAAATTCTGAGACAGCTTCCACTTAAAAGCAAAAACAAATAAAACCAGTACAAAACATCATTAAAGACAGCATTAAAAGTCATTCATTGCCTCACTAAAGCCAATAGCAAAGTGCTTGCTCCCTAGAAAAATCTCCAGAATGCCATTCAGTCAAGAGCATGGCAAAATCCAAACTATTTCCCCAGATCTTTCTTAGCAAGTATGTACAGTTGGATCAGACAAAGGTTTTTAAGTTCACAGTCAGAGCAAGATGATGCACTCCAGGTTAAATGCCTGCAATCCTGGACTAAGAGTTCTCAACCTGGAACTGAACTATTCTATACAGGGTGAAACCAGATATGTCGGCAGCAGATCCATGTGTTTAAACATGAATTGGCCACAACCATGTACAAAAAGAAGACAGAAGTAAATTTTTAAAAGAAAAAAAAGACATTTAAGTGGGAAGTGTGGGGCTGCAAAAGTGGGAAACAAAGTAGAATCAACCATTGTCAAAAAATTTGGGCTAGGAGCATGAAATGAAGCAGGAGAGCAACTCATAGAATTCTGTGAAGATGACAAGTTGTTCATTGCAAACATGTTTCAGGCAACCAAACAGACAGAAATCAAATAGATTACATAATTGGAAGCAGAAGATGGAGAAGCTCTATTCTGTCTGCTAAAACAAGACCTGGAGCTGATTATGGCACAGACCATGAACTGCAAATATCAAAAATTAAAATAAAGCTGAAGAAAAACACCAGAACATTTATAGTGCTAAAATACAATCTAAACAACATTTCTAAAGAGTTTCAAGACCACATAGAGAATAGATTTGGATTACTAAATTCAAGTGAATGGGAACCAGAAGAACTATGGTTGAAGCCAGATATATTATCAAGGGAGAATGCACAAAGACTATTCCTATAGCCAAAAGAAATGAAAAGCTTTGATGGATGACTGATGAAACTCTTAACATTGTTAAAGATAGGTGAGAAGCAGAAGTAAAAAGTGACAGAAGTAGAATCAGCAGTCTAAATGCAGCATTCCAGTGACTGCCAGATAAAGAGAACTATTATAATAACAAGTGCAAACAGAAGAGAACAAAAAAGGAAGAACAAGAGATCTGTTCCACCGGATCAAGAAACTAAAAGGAAATTTAAAGCACTGTTAGGCATGCTGGAAGATCAACATAGAAATACATTAACTGAGCAGGACAAAATAAAGAAAAGATGGGAACAATACACTGAAGAATTATAAGAACAAAGGACAACAGATTCCTTCAAAGAAAAAATCTTTTGAAGAAGAATCTGCAATTTTATAAAGTGAAGTGAAAGCTGCACTCAAAGGAACTGTGAGAAACAAATGACCAGGGATATCAACAGAGCTATTTCAAGCCACAGAAACTGAGTCCATCAAAATCTTAAAGAGAATATGTCAACAAATATGGAAAACAAAACACTAGCCCACAGACTGGAAGTGCTCAATCTACATTCCAATTAAAAAAAAAACAGCATCAAAGACTGCAGCAACTATCAGACCATTGCATTAATTTCCCACACGAGTAAGGTGACACTCAAAATCTTACATCAAAGACTGTTACCATATATGGAAAGAGAAATGCCAGATGCTCAAGCTGGATTCAGAAAAGAAAGAGGCATATTGCAAATTTATGCTGGTTACTAGAACATAGAAGAGAATTTCAGAAGAAAATCAGCTTGTGTTTCAAAGATTACAGCAAAGCTTTTGACTGTGCAGATTGTGAAACACTATGGTTGATTTTTAAAAAGAAATGGGTGAGCCACAACATCTGTTTGTTTCGATGAGCAACCTGTACTCTGGACAAGAGGCTACTATTAGGACAGAATATGGAGAACCAGAATGGTTTCCAATTGGCAAAGGTGTCAGACAAGGATGTATTTTATCTCCCTATCTGTTCAATCTATATGCAGACCACATCATAAGGGTCAGATTTAGATGAAAGTGGTATGAAAACTGGGGGAAGGGACTGTAATGATTCCTTGTTTTAAGAGAGTGTGTGTGTGCCTTTAAGTGTTTGGTTGAGGTACAGTGATAGCAGAGCAGAGTGATTGAGAGAGACAAGTGTGCTGTGATTGGAAGATGAGACAGTGTGAGAGGAGTTTTTTAAAAGAATCTGTGTGTGTGTGTGTGTGTGTGTGTGTCAGTTAGTCAATTATGAAAAGTAGTTATGAAAGTCAGTTGGATATGTTCAGTTGAGGTTGTTCAGTCAGTGAGAGTTCAGTTAGTTCTGTGTGGGATCTGAGAGAGAGCAGCATATATCTTCAACAGTGAAACTTTAAAGTTCTTAAAGAAGTTAAATTTACCAAGAGATTAAACTGTGTGGTCGCCTAAGTGAGAGATTCCTGTCAGGGTGGAATCTTAAGGACTAAAACCGACAGTGTGTGTGATACAGTTGACAAATATATTTATAGGAACCTTATTCCCAGCCAGTTACATAATAGCCAACCTCTTATTTTGTTCCTCTTTCAATAAATCCTATTTTATTTAAATATATCCCAGAAGCCATATCAATCATTCCTCAGGACCACATAGATCCCTGAAAAGCCTGTGTTACCCTACCAGTAAGAGAAACAGAGAGAAGGTTTGGAAATCCTTAAATTCCTGGTGGCAGCCGAATCGACCCAGTTTAATAAAGCAAGGAGCACAGTTAAAGGGAAAACCAGTCTTCCCTAATAGGAGGCCGGTCGCCACAGGGACATTAACAATTTGAGATATGCAGATGACCTACATTACTGGCAGAAAATAAAGACTTGAAAGCGCCAAAGCAGGATTACAGCTGAACATCAAGAAGGTAAAAGTAATGACCACTGACAAATTGCACAACTTTAAGGCTGATGATGAAGAAACAGGAATTGTTAAAGATTTTGTATTCCTTGGCTCCGTCATCAACCAAAAGGCAGACTGCAACCAAGAAACCAGAAGGAGAACAAGGACTGGGATTAGGGCAGCCATGAAGGACCTAAAAAAGATCCTTGAGAGTTAGATGTGTCGCTGGTGACCAAGATCAAGGTGATCCATACTATAGTATGTATGGGAGTGAAAGCTGAACAATGAAGAAAGCTGACAGGAAGAAAGTTGCCTCATTGGAAATGGAGAAAGCAGACATTCCAAACCTCTTAATAACTTTTTATCTATAATCAGTTATATCTATAAGGCCAGGGCTATTTGTGGGCAGGAACGCACAGGAACGGAGTTCCGGCTGGCTCCCAAGTTGGCCACGCCCAGCAGGAACTCATTAGCATAATAGGCCACACCCAACAGCAGAAACTCATTAGGATTGGCTACTTTAGGGGTGTGTGGCCTAACATGCAAAGGAGTTCCTGCTACAAAAAAAGCCCTGGGTTTGGACCACAAACAAGGTAAACAGAATAAGAAGCAAAAGGTGGGCATGGCTGGATGACCACACTTCTGGTAACATGGGGGTGTGGCCTAATATGCTAATGAACTGTGTCGTCAGGGGTGTGGCCTAATATGCTAATGTGTTTCTGCTCTTGGGTGTGGCCTGTTATGCTAATGAGTTCCTGCTGGGCTTTTTCTACAAAAAGAGCCCTGTATAAGGCTATGAATTTTAACCCTTGTATATTAATTTTATATTTGTATGTAAAGTACGCTGGTAAACTGCTTGGCTGATCTTCGATTGTAATAAATGTTGATGTTCATGTTGAAATAACGTTTCCATTAAATGCTGCATGTCTGAAATGTCATTCGAACTGTGGTGTTGGAGGAGGGTTATGGGGATACTGTGGTCCTACCAAAAAGAGAAATCAGTGGGTTCTAGATCCAATCAAGCCTGAACTCTCCCTAGAAGCTGAAATGACTAAACTGAGGCTACCATACTTTGGTGACATTAATGAGACGACAAGAGTCACTGGAAAAGCCAGTAATGCTTGGGAAAGTTGAAGGCAGCAGGAAAAGAGGAAAACCCAACATAAGATAGACTAAGTCAATAAAGGAAGCACTAGTTCTCAGTTTGCAAGAACTGAGCAAGGCTGTTAATGTTAGAGCATTTTGGAGATCATTAATTCATAGGGTTGCCATAATTCAGAAGAGACTTGGCATACACACACAGGGCCTATGCTCTGTCCCCCACCACCGCCGCAAGTGTGTTTCTTCTCAGCTGAGCTCCAATCCTGGAAGTCTGCTTGGCTGGGTGGGGGAGAGAGGCAGAGAAGTATTGGGGAGGGGGAACGTTCTGCACTCCTTGCCCATGAGCTTCTTGTGCTGTTGAAACCAGAGACTTGCTTTTGACCCGATTTGGCCACATTTGTGTTTAAACACTCACAACATCTGCTACCTTATATCTAACTTGGCTGTGAACTGCCATCGCTCTTTAGGCAGTGGTGACACCTCTCCCAGTCTCCTGAAGTCCTCTGTGCTATTCTCAGGCTATTACAATTTTAATGTATAACATCTAGGAAAGCTAGAGCACTGGATCTGACAGCAAGGTGCTCCCTCTGTTTACTCACTAGAGGAGGACTGTCCGTAGTGCTATGCAGTGCAGACGAGATTTAAGGCTGCCGGGTCTCTACTTTTTCCGAGGGCACCCCTTATTTCAAAACAGTGTGGTTCCTCTAGATCACAAAGGGTGTTCCATGTCTCAATGGTTCCATCAAGCACAATAGGTACCGCGGACTGCTCCAAAGCATCCCTAGTTCCTGACATTTGATCTGGCAACCTGAGCCAGGGGATTAGTCACTGATGTGTGTATTTGCAGTGCCAGCTCCTTAGGCGAAGCAATATTAGACTGTCCAGCCGGGCAGAATTAACTCCACCGTCTTCATTATCCTTGTTACAAACGCTTCCCCTGACAGCAGAAGCAAGACAACGTTCACTAGTCAATTCAATACTAACCTGATTTGCATTGGAGAACTCAAGATTCTGCAATGTTCCCTTGGCCCAGGTCCATGCCCCATGGGTGTGAAAATGGACACCAATGACACTCATTTGTCACGAGTACTCAATTACCCCATGCGGGTTGCTTAATGGGAGGCAGACCTCTTTTCAGTGAGACATTCCTCCTTAAAACATGGGGAAAATAATGTTAAAAGGAGTGTCTTTCTAGGCAATGGAGTGTGGCGGGGTCGCTTTGGCTACTTCTAGTATTCTGAGCACTTGTGTTTCAGGCTTTCTACCAAAAAAGTCCCAGTCAGTGTGGGATAATAGTTAGATTGTCAGACTAGAGTCTGAGAGGTCCAGGTTTAAATCTCCACTGAGTCACGGAAGCCTGCTACATGACCGTGGGCCAGCCACTATCTCCGCCTAGCCTACCTAACAGGGTTGCTATTGAGAAGATAAAATAGAGAAGTGGAGAATGATATTGTTATGTCTGCAGACCACCACTAGGGGTCTGCGGCCTCAGTCCTTAGCTTAGGTCCAAACACAATAGGGACCAAGGATCCTAAGACCACCCTGAGTCCTCCAATAGGACCTTGGAGGGAAATGCAAACCCCCCAATGGAACTGTGGGTGTGCCCGGGTGGAGTGTATATAGTTGGCCCTTGCCGGGCCGTTTTCTCTGTCTTGTTGTGAAGTACAATACACGTGTCTAGTTAGCATGTCGTAGTCCAAGTCTCCATGTGCGAACCCAGTATTTTAAGATATCATAAACTTCTTTGGGTTTCCATTGGAGAACAAAGCGGGGCATAGATATCTGAATAAATAAATACTGCCTGGCAGCTGCAATTAAAAGGCTCTCAGGTGGGAAGGATAGGAAAGCCTGTGTTGGAAATCCTGGAGCAAAATTGTCAGCCATCACTTCTTAGTAGCCTTTCATTACCTTGGAATACAAACTCACCTGTGCTCCTCTGCCATCTTCAGCCTCAGCCTCTCAGCAGCCCAATAAGAAGGGTGCAGCTCCCGCCAGGCCACTCAGTTCATCTTGCTTAGAGGCCCCGTAACTCTGCCTGGAATTTACTCCCTCCTCCTTCTGGTTGGTCCACCCCGACTTTCCCTGAATCCTGACCTCCCTTTGATCTTGCTACCCTACCCACACCTTGGCTTACCCCAGACACATTGCCTGTCAGAACAAATGGAGCTGTTTGTGATGGACAATTGCCTATGAATATATGAAGCAACTTTTTAAATAGGCTGCCTGTCCCAGCTCTCTGCACCAGTCTCTTACCCCAACATGCGTGATCCCATCCCCATGTTCCCAGGTAGAGAGCATACCTGAACCTGCAAGAGTGGTGCAGCCCTTTAGGTGATGTGTACGCCACCTGATAAGAGTTCAGGAATAGTGGTGGTTTACTCATTAAGCCCTGGAGATAAAGGGAAATGTGGGATGTCATATTGTTTCCCACACTCAGCATTGAGGACAGGGTGATGGCCTAGAGGAACGAATTATCCGTGATGCGACAGTGATTATTATGTAATGAGCAATGTTTAGAGCAGATGCTGGTTGAATGCCGTAGATCTGCTTTTGCTGCAATTCTGTGCATTTTATTTGGAAAGAACCGACCAGAGCAGTGCTAATTTCTGAGCAAACCAGCCATGCTTAACATCAGGGTATAAACATCTAAACTCTTACCGACCTGCCTGTCCCTACGAAGGTTAGCCATGCCGATGCCATCGCCGTCGTTATCCTACTTGTTCATGCATGGAGAAGAATTCGGTGTGGAAATGCAAAGGGCCAAAATGGAATCGCAAGGCAAGAATCACTTTGGTTATGCTCTCTGGGGAGAGAAGTTTTGCAAAAGTATAAGAAGTTCCTCAGTATGTAACCTAATTATAACTGTCCTTTAAAGTTTTCTTTCCCATAAGAACTTAATGTCTGTGGATAAAAATAGCACTTGAAATCACTCCAGCCTCCCATAGAAGTCTTCAGAATAACGCTAGCTTGATATCTATTTTCAATGTTGTTTAAATCTTCTCTCCTTCACAAAGAAAAGGCATTGTTTCTATGCAGCGATCAGGGAGGCTGATGCAGCATTTCCCGCTGTTCTCCTTCCCACCAGTACTATCTCCTCCTGCCTTCTGTGGGACAAGACAAAAATCCCACTTGCTTCAGTGAGCAGAGGAAGGGGTCAGAGTGGAGGAAGGGCACGCCTATGCAGAAGGTCCCAGGTTCAACCCCCAGCCTCTCCCATTAAAAGAATCCCAAGTAGGAACTGGGAAAGGCTTTTCCCTATCTAAAGCTTTTAGGCAGTCTGTATCAGTGGGCAACACTGAAATCAGATTTATATAATTTGCTGTCAAAGATGGAGAAGCTCTATCCAGTCAGTAAAAACAAGACCTGGAGCTGACTGTGGCTCAGATCATGAGCTACTCATTGCAAAATTCAGACTTAAACTGAAGAAAATTGGGAAAACCACGAGGCCATTCAGGTGTGACCTAGATCGCATCCCTGATGAATATACAGTAGAGGTGAAAAATAGATTCAAGGGTCTAGATTTGATAGATAGAGTGCCTGAAGAACTATGGACGGAGGTTCGTGACATTGTACAGGAGGCAGCAATCACCACCATCCCAAAGAAAAAGAAATGCAAGAAAGCAAAGTGGCTGTCTGATGAGGCTTTACAAATAGCAGAGGAAAGAATGAAAGCGAAAGGCAAAGGCGAAAAGGAAAGATTTACCCAACTGAATGCAGATTTCCAGAGAACAGCAAGGAGAGATAAGGAGGCCTTCCTGGATGAATAATGCAAAGTCATAGAGGAAAACAATAAAATGGGAAGGACTAGAGATCTCTTCAAGAAAATTGGAGAAATCAAGGGAAAGGACAAAAACAGTAGGGACCTAACAGAAGCAGAAGAGATTAGGAAAAGATGGCAAGAATACACAGAAGAACTATACAAGAAAGACCTCGATGTCCTTGACAACCACGACGGTATAATCACTGACCTCGAGCCAGACATCCTGGAATGTGAAGTTAAATGGGCCTTAGAAAGCATTACTAACAACAAAGCTAGTGGAGGTGATGGTATCCAGGCTGAGTTATTCAAAGTCTTAAAAGATGATGCTGTTAAAGTGCTGCACTCAATTTGCCAGCAAATTTGGAAAACGCAACAGTGGCCACAGGATTGGAAAAGGTCAGTATACATTCCAATCCCAAAGAAGGGCAATGCCAAGGAATGTTCAAACTATCGCACAATTGCACTCATATCACACGCTAGCAAGGTCATGCTCAAGATCCTACAAGCTAGGCTTCAACAGTACGTGGATAGAGAACTACCAGAAGTACAAGCTGGGTTCCGAAGAGGTAGAGGAACTAGAGATCAAATTGCCAACATTCGCTGGATTATGGAGAAAGCAAGAGAGTACCAGAAAAACATCTACTTCTGCTTCATTGACTATGCTAAAGCCTTTGACTGTGTGGATCACAACAAACTATGGCAGGTCCTTAAAGAGATGGGAGTACCAGACCACCTCACATGTCTCTTGAGAAACCTGTATAAGGGCCAAGAAGCGACAGTTAGAACCGGATACGGAACAACTGATTGGTTCAGCATAGGAAAAGGAGTACGACAAGGATGTATACTGTCACCTTGCTTATTTAATATATATGCAGAGTACATCATGCGAAATGCTGGCCTGGATGAATCACAAGCGGGAATTAAGATTGCTGGGGAAAAGATCAACAACCTCAGATATGCAGATGATACCACTCTAATGGCTGAAAGTGAAAAGGATCTAAAGAGCCTCTTGCTCAGAGTAAAAGAGGAGAGCGCAAAAGTGGGCTTGAAGCTCAACATCAAAAAAACTAAGATCATGGCATCCGGCCCCATCACTCCTTGGCAAATAGAAGGGGAAGTCGTGGAAGTAGTGACAGACTTCACGTTCCTGGGATCCCAGATCACCGCAGGGCGTGACCTGGTCCATGGGGTCGCGAAGAGTCGGACTCGACTGTGCGACTGAACAACAACAACAAAAGTCAGTGAGACAGAACAGGACAGGGAGGGCAGGAAGGGATGAGCTTGTGCTCGGCTCTTGTGGCTCTTTCTTGTATGCCCAAGGCAATGCTGATTGCCACTTTGGGGTCAGGAAGGAATTTTCCTCCAGGCCAGATTGGCCCAGGGATCCTGGAGGGCTTTTGTCTTCCTCTGGGCATAGAGCAGGGGTCACTGGGGGGGTGCTGTGGGTAGCTGTGAATTTCCTGCACTGTGCAGGTATAGAGTTGCCAACCTCCAGGTGGTATCTGGAGATCTCCCACTATTACAACTGATCTCCAGGTGACAGAAATCAGTTCATCTAGAGGAAGTGGCTGCTTTGAAAGTTGGACTCTATGGCATTATGCTCCAAACCCCGCCCTCCTCAGGCTCCACCCCCAAAATCTCCCAGTATTTCCCAACCCTGAACTGGCAACCCTACGCAGGGCCCTTGGGGTACCTTCCAGTTCTGTGTTTCTAGTCAATGTCGGCCTCTAACAATAAAATGAAATAGAAGTCCAGGGACACCTTAGAAACTAATAAAAAGTCATTCCAGCGGAAGCTTTCGTCAGCATGAAAGTTTATGGAGGAATACATTTTATTAGGTGCTAAGATGCCACCGGACTCCTGTTTCGTTGTACTGGTTAAAATAGACAGTACGGAGATAGAAGGACCAGTAATCCGACTTGATATAAGGCAGGCACATATGGACAATGGAATGTGGTGTTGGGGGGGGGGTATGGTCACATGTTCTGCTGCAGTGCAGTTAAAGAGACAGGGTGGTTCTCTGACTTGTGGCCTCAGCATAAGTAAACTCACCACTGAATCAAGATGAGATCTTATGTATACAAGCCCTTTACTTTGATATATAATATCCTTTCCTAAGGATTCTAAGATAAAGGGAACTAATTTCCCCCCATTTTCTGTAAGCTTTCCTTTCACTGTTGAGACATGGAATGTACTAGAGACCTTATTTTTAATCTGGGCTGTGACTGTGGGTAAAACTCATTTGCTTATCTTGAATGAAATCTCTTCAGGCCTCACTTTAAAACCTTCAGAATTGTTGAGTGAGAAGCAATCCCATGATCTGGGTAAAAGCTGGGAAGGTTACAGTCTCTCTCTCTCTGGTTTTAAAATCTACACAACAAACTGAATTGATAATTGCCCAGCTGTTCTGCTCAGAGGTTCTGAAAGACTTAAATGTCACACTATCCGAAGGGGACTGGCTCGGAAGAAGAAATCTGCGCAGGATTTCAAGTCAATGAAATTGCAGGTTTCTCGCTGGCAGATAATGGGATTTCACTAGCTGGAAACACATGTTCATATCTGGGGTGGTTTGTTGTGATTATTCGTACTATTACCGTTGCCTCCAAGAGAAACTGATGTTCACCTGCAATATTATAACATGGATACCATGCATGGGCTGGGGATACTTGCATGCTGGCACTTACATGTTTATACCAGAACAAAGGATGGAGACAGGAGCCCCAGGTTGGCAGGGCCCCAAAAGATGCATTTCTTATGTATCAGGATGAGGGAGGCGGAGCATAAGGGAAAAGATTATTGTAGTCTAGCCCAGGAGTCCCCACCCTTTTTGACCCTGTAGGCGCCTTTAGGGTTGCCAAGTCGAAATATCTCCTCCCAGCCTTTTTGAGCCTGTGGCAAACTTTGGATGGCGGGTGCAACCACAAAATGGCTGCCCCGGGAGGCGGAGCCACATGTACAGTGGAAGCCCAAGTGCCGGGGAGGAGTCTTTCAGTGTTCCATAGGGCATGTAAGGCTGCTTTGTTTCATGCAGCCTTGGCTAAAATTACAAACCAGAGAGATGGCCAGTTATTTGAATTCCTCAAGTAATTTGTTATTTTATTATTTTAATTTGTTTTATCGTTCTATTTATTGCTTTTATTTGCATTTATTGTATTCTAAATGTTGTAAGCCACCCTGAGTCCCCTGCAGGGAGAGGGTGCAGGGTATCAATTAAATAAATAAATAAAATTTTAAAAATACACTGGGAAAGAGGGGTGAGGGGGGGAAATAAAACAAACACTGTGGTGGCCTCTGCTACAGTGTTATTTTAACGTGCAGAGCCGATCAGATCTTTGGTGGCCAATGAGAAGCCCTGCTGGGTAAGAGCCCCCCTGGCCCCACCCACTTTCTGAAAAGACTTTGTGAGCCCCATGGCACTCATGGGCACCATATTGGGGACCCCTGCTCTAGTACCTCCCCCAATCCAGCTTTTGCAGCATCCAGGTACAGGACCTACAGGGCCAGATTATGACATTATGTGTCAGTTCCAAATATACCACCAGGGAAAGCTGCAGCTAGCTGATTCAAGCCTTCTTGCTGGTTCTCCCTCTCTCTCAGCTGCCGAAGCAATGGGTGATATGGTTGGTCTGAGCCGAGGCAGGTAAGAGCCATGGACTTAAGCTGGGGAGCAATTTGATTTTTTTTTTCTTATTTAGAGGCTCCTCACACTGTGAGGCCCTACAATGTTATCACCGAATCCTGGGAGGAGAAGGAGAGTTGGATTTAAACCCCGCCCTTCACTCAGAGTCTCAGAGCGGCTTCCAATCTCCTTCCCTTCCTCTCCCCACAACAGACAACCTGTGAAGTAGGTGGGGCTGAGAGAGCTTTGAGATAACTGCTCTTGAGAGAACAGCTCTGAGAGAACTGTGACTGACCCAAGGTCACCGAGCTGGCTGTATGTGGAGGAGTGGGAAAACAAATAATTACAGACTGCTGCTCTTAACCACTATACCTACCATACCGGCTCCCGGGTGTGTGTGTGACAGATTTATGGAGAATAGGTCCAATACGAGCCATGGGGAGTAAAGAGGACCTCCATGTTCAGAGCCAACAAACCTCAATACTAGTTCAAGGAGGTAACCTCAGTGGGAAACCTCAGCTCTATAGTGTGTTGCTGGCCCTTCATGGCAACTGGTTGGCCACTGAGTGCAACAAGATGCTGGACTAGAAGAACCATTGGTCTGGTCCAGCAGGACTCTTATGTCAAACAAGCTACAGCCCCTCACTGCTTGAAAACCTATGCCACAATAAATCTGTCAGCCTGTAAGGTGCCACAAGATGCTCTCTCTCGCTCTCGCTCTCTCTCTCTCTCTCTCTCTCTCTCTCTCTCTCTCTCTCTCTCTCTCCCCCCCCCTCTCTACACACACACACACACTATGCAAGAGGTATGTGCTTTGTTTAGCTTACACATGTCTAGCTGCACCTTCAGTTTTTGAATGAATTATGTACTCTATGCTTCGTTAATGTCTGACATCTTTTCTTCCCTTTTCCACATTCCATGCCACTCTTACCCCAATGTCCTCAGCAATTTTTAATGAATCAAACGCACCGGATGCTTACCCTAAGAGATATTTTACTGATGTTACATTTCCAGAGACACTTCTTTCTGAACCTCCGGGGGTGTTGTGTTATGTGGCATATGCGTGTGTTTTCCCACCACCACCATGACATCGCATTGTACATTCTTTAGACAAGGAGTCTCTTTGATGATGAAGCACACGGAACGAGCTGGAAAAGCTGCCAGCCACTCAAACTGCCAACAAGTGAGAAATGCTTCTCAATAGCAGTATTGAGAAGCATCAGCTGGCCAGCGGGTGAACATGTCTGCCAGAACAACCTGCACCCGTCTGCCTTGATTAGAAACGACTTGCGCCATGAAATGGCTCTGCACAAGCCGCCCGGCCCCATGCCACCACTTGGCAAGCCGGCAACCCCAAGAGTGGCACACGGTGCCTGTGGTTCAAGATGGTGCTACTGCTCTCATCATTTCTGCCACTGTCGCGATCATTTCACGTTTATGTCATTAATGTTTGGATCTGATGTTGGTTTTTATAAGTCTATACAGACAACTCGGCTTTTAAAAAACGGGCAATTACTGCAGCTCAACTTTTGAGGAAGGAAGGAGGGATGGACGAAATTAAGCTACCTGCAGCGCAATCATATGCACAGTGAATCCAGTTTAAGCCCCTCAGTGAGTTTGGACTGGTTTGTACTGTCCATTCACTGTTTTATCTGTAAAATGGCATTTTATGTGCTTCAGTAGTGGGTTTCAGAGAGTGGTGCTGGGGGACTCCTGCTCTGCTCCTTGGCATCTGGCCTAAGGGGTTCCCCCCGAGGTTCTACCTTGTCCCTCCTGCTTTTCAACTTCCACGTAAAGCCACTGGGAGAAGTCATCCTGAGATTTGGGCTGAGTTGCCACCAGTATGCAGATGACGCTCAGCTCTATCTTGTGCTACCAGCAGATCCCAGGGAGGCTATGGAAACCATCAACAGATGACTGGAGGCAGTTTTGGAACAGATGAGGGCTAACAAGCTGGAACTTAATCCTGACAAAACGGAGGCACTACTGGTGGGAGGAAAGTCTGACTGAGGAAATGGATTATCCCCTGTTCTGGGTGAGGCTCCACTCCCTCAAAGGAGCAGGTTTGTAGCTTGTGGGTGCTCTGACCTTAGGGTGACCAGGTCCCCTCGTTGAGAGCCAGTTTGGTGTAGTGGTTAAGTGCGCGGACTCTAATCTGGGAGAACCGGGTTTGATTCCCCACTCCTCCACTTGCACCTGCTGATGTGACCTTGGGTCAGTCGCAAGCTCTGGCACAGCTGTCCTTGAAAAAGAGCAGTTTGTGTCAGAGTTCTCTCAGCCCCACCCACCTCACAGGGTGTCTGTTGTGGGGAGGGGAAGGGAAAGGAGTTTGTAAGCCGCTCTGAGACTCCAAGTGAAGGGCGGGGTATAAATCCAATCTCTTCTTCTTCTTCTTCCAGTGGGGGGATTTGGGGGGCATTCTGGGCATGGGTGGGGATGCCCCCAAGCCCCACCCCCAAGAGCAGCCACCCGGGGCCACCCCTCTCCCTTCCCTCCTATGAGATTTAAAGGGCTTCAGTTGATCAGTGGGGAGCACATGGCTCGCCGATCAGCTGGCGGGCCCTTTAAATCTTTCAGGAGGGAGAGAGAGGGGCTATCGCCAGCCACACACTCCGTTAGCAAAAAGACCCTTTAAAGGATGTTTTTGTGAGTGGGGTGGGGGCCACAGCGTGTGGGGCTGATTTCCCAGCTGTGATTCGCCGCTTGGGATTCAGATGCGTGCGGGGCTGGCTGCAAGCAGGGATTCCAAGTAGTTTCCAAACTCTGTATACCCAGCTGAGTGTCTGTGCCCTACTGTGTTTAGATACAGTTCCTCTGAGACATGCTCCAGGGAAAGATGTGTATGTTTTCCCACAGGAGTCTTGCAATGCCCCTAAAGGGTCACCGAACCTGAAACGAAATAAAGCCCTTTGTGATGCTCTCTTCCCATTCACTTGAAGAGGCATTTGATGCATTTTTGGCTGAGCAGTGCTGCTTCTCATTGACCGCTATTGTTCACACACTCCATGCATGATCCCTCAAGGACTTATTAGCTAAATTTTGTCAATACACTGTAGCCTCTTTCTGGGTCTCTATGGCTTCTGAGCTGTTCTTTGTGTACATCTTAGACACAAAGCAGAAAAAGAGGGAAGAATAACCTGAAAGGCTCCATCAAGGAGAAGAAAAAAAGATGGTATATGAAAAGCTCAGAATGTAAAATTTCTCACCTTTCTTTCCTAGAAGACTCTTGTGAAGCTTTGCTTTTATCCTTTACTGGCGACTATTTCCTTTCTATGGGTACCCAAGTTTTCCCTTACCAGTTGTCTGATCTTCTCCATGCCAGCCCCATGAAATGCTAGGGTTGTAAAGTCACGTTCCCTGCAATTTTTTATTTTGTCTGGGCTCGAGAAAATATAGTAGACACAACATCTATTGGAAGGAGACCAGCCCTGCAGAAGGCAAATAAGTCTTTTCTTAAGTGGTAATAACTTTCTTTTTGAATCTTGAATTCCCCTCTAATGTGGATGTTTTAAGGACGATAGAGATAACCTTAAGGGTGCCAGTTGACAGCAGAATACAGTGTGAGATGTAGGAGTCCAAGAAAGAACGCAAATAGCCCTCTTATTCAACTGTGTCACACAGCATATTTGTACACACACACACACACATATCTCCTGCACTTTCTGCCTTATGGACATAATTAGATATATCACCAAAACAACAACAAAACAAATGGCAGAATGAGTAAGACAACTTCAGTGGCTGTTCAAATATACTAAAGAAACAAAAGTTGATGACTATGGAAAGTTCTGACAAACGCCTGGACTTAGCTTGGCCTTGAAGCCAATCACACTGGGGATGGACTTCCAAAACCAGGGCATTACTACCCAAAAAAAAGGCCCTGTCTTTGGATAACTACCAGATGCACTTGTCAAGGGCATCCAGATAAGGGTCTCAGAAGAAGATCATAGTTTGTGGACAAGTCTGTGGGAGAGAGGGTAGTCCAGATAGCTAGGTCCCATATTGTTTAGAACTTTATTAGGTAAAACCAGCAGCTTGATTTGTACACACAGGAAGACAATGAAGATCTTTCAGATGTGAAGTGACCCGGTTACTGCTGCAAGCCCCATACAACAGTCTAGAACTGTCATATTTTGGACCAAACGAAGTCTCCAAATGCTTTGGAAGGTCAGCACCGCATATAGCACATTGCAGTAATCAAGCATTAGCAAAGAGATTCAAAGAAACAATTGGCATGGGGATAACTGTAGTAACACAAATCTCCTTTCACGTCGAGAAATGTGTTTATATGCCTGTCGCTAAATACAGGAGTTTGGTCTTCTAAGTTGCTGATCAAGCAGGTTTCCGGAACACTGAAATCCCCCAAATAGCTGGCTAACCAGTTCTGAAGAATGCAGAGGAATTCTGATATAAGTGGTTTAATAGTTCATCAGGCACCCTTCTTTGGTGAATGCTGTGTGCCTATCATTCAATCTAACTTCATTTAAAAATCCAACAATGTGCCATGGTCATTAAGAAACTGGGCAAAAAATTTACCATTCATAAATACCACATAATAATTCTTCAGACTATTTCCCCCCCAATCCACAGTTTATACAAGGGATTGGATCCTATATTAAATCTCTGCTAACAGAAGGCATTTCTGTCAGTGGAATGGGAGCCCACAGGATCCATAAAGTTGGGGACCCGTGCTCCAGCCACTACTGAATCTTTTATTTATTTATTTATTTATTTAATTCAATTTATACCCCGCCCTCCCCGCAATGCGTTTGGGCCAGGAGGCAATTCTGAACATCTTATTACCATTTTTGGTCTACTTTCCCCTTATCATCCTTAGCCTATTTACTTAGATACTGAGCCCCAAGGTAAATGTTAGGTAGAAAATATTCCACGGGATGCAGATTAAGGGCAAAATACTGATCACAGAACTATATGGACCACACCATCCACATCTGCCTTCCCTTGTTCTTACCAGAATATATTTATAATTCTTTCAAGTGTGATTTACAGTACTCTGCTGTCCTTCATTTTCATTTTATTTATTTATTTAGAATATTTCTATGCCATCTATCTAGAGACCTACTTGAGGCAGCTTACAGTTTCAGACAGTGTAACAATACGAAAACAAGGCCATTAAAAACAAGCCATTGGATGTAAACAGTGCAAAAATTGTCCATACAACATAAGAACATAAGAGACGCCAATGTTGGATCAGGCCAAAGGCCCATCTAGTTCAACACTCTGTATCACACAGTGGCCATCAGGCTATACCTTGTGGCTAATAGCCACTGATGGACCTCTGCTCCATATGCTTATCTAATTCCCTTTTGAAGCCGTCCATGCTTGTAGCCGCCACCACTTCCTGTGGCAGTGAATTCCATGTGTTAATCACTCTTTGGGTGAAGAAGTACTTCCTTTTATCCGTTCTAACCCGACCGCTCAGCAATTTCATGGAGTGCCCACGGGTTCTTGTATTGTGAGAAAGGGAGAAAAGTACCTCTTTCTTTACCTGCTCTTTCCCATGCATAATCTTATAAACCTCGATCATGTCACCCCTCAGTCGTCTTTTCTCCAAGCTAAAGAGCCCTAAGCGCTTTAACCTTTCCTCATAGGGAAAGTGTTCCAACCCTTTTATCATTCGAGTTGCCCTTTTCTGCACTTTTTCCAAAGCTATAATATCCTTTTTAAGGTGTGGTGACCAGAACTGCACACAGTATTCCAAATGAGGTCGCACCATTGATTTATATAGGGGCATTATGATATTGGCTGATCTGTTTTCAATACCCTTCCTAATAATCCCCAGCATAGCATTGGCCTTCTTTATTGCAGTCACACACTGTCTCGAAGGGCAAAGCACACACATACAAACACATGGAAAATGCACAAGCTAGCTAAGATGAAATCAGAAAGGAGATGGGAGAAAAGCAATTTTGGGGAAGGCTATACTTACCAGTCTTGAAGATCGAGGTCTGCTGAGGCAACAGTGAAATGACCAGCATTTCATGGAGAAAAGGAGAAGGCCCACATGTAATTGGTGGTGTAGTTATGGTATCCAGAACACACAAACACTGCTATGGAGCAGAGTGCTACAATTATAGGGGAAAATGCTCCCTGGGGCAACCTGACATGTCTGCCCCCAAAACAATAACTTGATGGGGGGGTTTTTGGAGATGAACAATTATTTGGGAGAAGCTTGATGGGTTTTACCTAAGGTGGACTATAAGTGCTAATGGCGTTTGCTGTACTGGTCAGGAAAAGCTACCACTACCAGGTTGGTGAACAGTGTTAAGTGTTGCTAAATTAAGGGTAAATGGGTAAGGGGGAAGTGAGGCTACTCAGTGATGAGATTAATCAGCAGTTTCTTGGGAGACCTGTTGTCCTAAATTATGTGTCTTTCCACGGCAACGAGGGGACCATTAGTCAGTCAGCTGCTCTGACTCACCTTCAAAAATATTTTCCCAGGCTTGTCTATGGCTGGCATCCATTTTGTGTCATTTTGGGCCAGGCAGTGTCTTACATTTATGATTTTTGAGGTGATATTGTATGAAGGATGTTTCTGTCTTTTTCTCTCTAACAGTTAAACTGCCCCTCTGCGGGAGGAGGGGTCTCACTGCTAACAAGGAATGGATTGCCTAACTCCATGGAGTCTTTAACAAGAGAATCCAAAGAAAGTGGCCTCTCCTGTTCCTAGTGATAGCTTCCACCTTGGAACTGTTCTGGATGGTCCTCACTTTCAGCATAGCTGATGCTAGTGGAGAGAAGCCAGATGTGCATACTTGTGTTGGTGTGTGAGAGAAAGCACAGGGAAACCTGTTGCCAATTTAAAACCCTGATCTAACTGATAATTCTAAACTTGCTTCAGCACAAACAACTAAATGCTCTTTAAGCTTCCCAGCTTCCTTGGGATCAGCTATCTGCTCTGAACTTTGTTCTTTGCCCTTTCCTTAACTCTGTCGCATTGTTACCTGCATAAATAGCTTGTATTTGCACATGTGACACACCACTGGCTATAAAGCATTATGCAATCCCTTTAAACTTGATGGTGCAAAGACTATGCTATGGACCCTGACCCACCCACAATACTACAGATGCTTCTGAATGGTCCTTTGACGAGCCACAATGTGTAATGGAAACAACCTCTAATAACTCCAATTATTTCTTTACTCTTTCTTTGCTTCATACCAGCTTATCAGCAAGCAAGGTAATATGTTCATTTGTATTCTAAGTGGTTACAGCTAGAATCCTGGCAAACTTATCAAGATTTTAAAACAATAACTTTAAAAATAAATGTTTAACAGAGAAATCAAACTTTTAACTGTTTGACAGCTGATAACTTCCATAGCCAATTTTGCTTGAAATCCAGCATGGATTTAAGTGCACTTAAGAAGCCCCGCTGATTTCAATGGGACCAAAGTGTGCAAAAGAGAGCACTGGACTGAGGACTTTGTCTTTTCCAGTGGTTGTTTTGTCTACCTTTCCCAGTTCTGTTTATTTTGAATGACATCAGTTAAAAATCAGTGGTTTTCATATAGGAGGCTAAGAAATG
Source organism: Gekko japonicus (assembly GCF_001447785.1). Lineage (NCBI taxonomy): Eukaryota > Metazoa > Chordata > Lepidosauria > Squamata > Gekkonidae > Gekko > Gekko japonicus. The sequence continues at coordinate 230,186 of NW_015177078.1, read as the reverse complement.
ATATTACTTGGAATGAGGGTGGGGCGTGGCTATGAGCCAATTCAGACTTGTGTTATATGTAAACAGTTCCCTGTCCCTTTCACTAAGCTGGAAAAGTCTGTAGGAATGTCTTGGGAGTGAAACTGACCTGAACAACAGCCACCTTCAAATACAAGGATGAGGATTCACACACTGTTCTTCCATGTCGGGCTTGCAACCCTGGGAGCCAGAAAGAGCTGATAAAGATGTCTATGGACAAACTACACCTTCTGCACAGTTAGTGGTAGGAAACTGCCTGGTGTGTGGGATGCCCACATTTTTGTGTCTAATTTTTTGCATGGCTCTATTGGGGGAGTCTTTGTCCCCCAACTCAGGTCCTGTTGTCTCCAGAGTCTCAAAAGCCAGTTGTTATGTATTGATACGGACATGTCTGGACATGTAGTGCTAAGGAAGCCATGTGGTCTAGCGCACCTTCAGGATTTAGAACAATAGCCGACTTGGATCCTAGTGCAGACCAATAGGTTTGCCCGGATACTAAGGTTGACCTATGATGGACTCTTACACTATAAATAGCCAATCACGGGAGTAGGGTGTGTGTTGGGTGCTGCAGGGAAAAAAGCAGGGTTTGAACCCAGCTAGTTTGTCTCTAGTAGAGCTGAATTTCACTAATAAATATGAGCTGATCATTTGCTAAGGCGTCTGAACCCAGTACATTATACCAGTGTTCCCCCTTCCCAATCCCATTGAATTTTTTTTTAAACTGGAGGTTCTTTTAATGTCCTGTACAAGTCAAGGCAGCAGTGCACTGATATATATGGGACAAGAAGATGGGCAGGCCCTGTAGGAAAGGTTACTATGGGGCAGGGCTACAGGACTTTCTGTGAAAGTAAATGGAGTGAATGCACTCAACTTAGTAGTGTGAGACAAGAATTAAAATTTGTGCCAGAAGTGGCTGGTGGCCCCACACATTCTCATACTGAACAGCGTCCTCCATCTTGGGATAAAATGGCCAAAAATACTTATCCTGCCTGGCCTCTCACAAGTGTGAAGCAGCTGTGGCCAGCACAATGCTATCTTCTGTGGGTAGCAGTCTCTCTTCATCCTAGCTATACTTGTGCTGAATTTTAAAATTTTTGAGGACTGGAAAATGGGAATTCAGATTTACGTTACATGCACCTGATCAGGGGTCATTTCGTAGAAAAAGAGCTAGGGGAACTCATTAGCATAACTCATTAGCATATGCCACACCCCCTGACATCAGGGGCCCGGTGGTGGACCTGCAAGGCCGGCGGGAGTGCGAGGAAGCCCCGCCAAGGCCCTCCCTGGCCCCAGGCAGGCAGGGGTGGGGAGAGGCGGGGAGGAAGCAACTTACCCTCCCTCTTCTCCTGCCTCCTCCTGGCTGAATGAGGGCCGGAAGCGGGGTGGCTGGAAGCAGGGGGCGGGGCTTCGTCGTGTGCCCCGCCCCCCGCACCTCACCCGGGGGAACTGCGTTCCCCCCCGAAATGACCTCTGCACCTAATAATTAACAATCCCTGGATTATATTGAAGGGGAGGGGGGACACATTGCGTGTGGGAGGGTGAGACCTCTAGGGATAACCTTGCTATAAAATAGATCAGGTTGTTTCTAACCCACAACCTCTTTAACAAAATGTAGGAATGTGCCGGGGGGGGGGGTTAAGGAAAGATATTGTTAAAATGAGTGTTCTCCTGCTAAACCTGGACAGAATGGGAATGTTACACTGAAAAGAAATGAAAAAGTGGATTTTTATTTTTTGCTGAGAAAAGAATGGAAGAAGGGTCAGTAGTTGCTCAGCCCATCACTGGCACTGTTCAGTGGGCACCAGTGACATTTGCAAAGGCGTAATCAACACAGCAATCATTCATTGATAATTGGTGCTGCTATTTGCTGGGATAATCACAGTTCCCAGGAACTCAATCTTGTACACAGGGCACTAGCAAAATGCTGTATCCTAGTGACACAAGTACTTCCCCAGGCAAGGATGTCTGAAATTCTTGCCATAAAGACCAACTGTGCACTTTCCATTTTAAAAAAACCCACTATAACTGACGTCTTCTAGAAATGCCTTAAAGGAAATATCATTTTGATACTGCCTACCACAAAATAAACTGTATGAGCAATGCAGCCGAAGGCTGTGGTCTCAAAGCACTTGGAGAGGTCAGCATGTTTCATTCAAAACAATTAGTTTTACTTCCAGATAAAATTAAGGCTGATGTGCAGGTCTAATGAAGGCAAGTTTTGTCCTAAAACCTGTTGTTGGGTTGCTAATTGGACTTACTGATAAGAAAACCACAAGGTCCTAGTTGTGGTAAAGTCCTGGTTTGCAGCATTGTAGAAAATCAGTTATACATTTGATTTTAGATGTGGGGCTGTCTTGGAAAATGCAATAGTTCTAATGTGGAGCCATGTAAAAATAGCATGGGGGTGTTTTTAACTTTTGCATCACATCCTATGTGCATCCAACACATTCAGTAGGACCTCCTTCTATGTAAGCACGCACAGCCTTTCCACATCATATATGTGAATGCATACGGTATCATCCCCAGGGCTTTTTTTTGTATAAAAAGCCCAGAAGGAACTCATTAGCATATTAGGCCACACCCAACAGCAGAGACTCATTAGCATATTAGGCCACACCCCATGCCTTCCCTTGGCTTGCCTAGGTACCCTGTGGCTGTGAGGCGCCCAGGCAAGCCGGCCCTTGGAGGGGAGGGGAGGCAGTTTAAACTGCCTTCCCTGGGCACCCCATAGTTGCAGGGAGCCCGGGCAAGCTGGCCCTTGGAGGGAAGGGAAGGCTAAATTGCCTTCCCTTAGCTTTCCTGGGTGCACCGCAGCTGCGGGGAGTTTGGGCAAGCTGGCCCTTGGACACACTGGGGAAGGCGCGGCCCACCTCAGAGTTGCCGGGGGGGGGGTCGCTCTCCAGGCCTTCCCTCTGTAGCCACGCATGCAGAGGTTTGGCTGTAGTGGGTGTGGCTAACTCTGAAGCCAGCCGGAATGCCATTCCTGTGAATTCCTGCCCAAAAATAGCCCTGAATTCATTCCTATGGTTTTTATAACTGAGGAATCTTGTTTGCAAACATTGTGAACTTAGGCAGATCATGTGAGGGAGGGCGGGAAGGGTTGCATCAGTGCTTAGTTCTTGTTGGCCTTTCTTACACACCCAGGAAAATGCTGATAACCACTTTGGGGTCAGGAAGCAATTTTTCTCCAGGCCAGGTTGGCTGGAGATCCTGGAGGTTTATTGTCATCTTCTGGGTGTGGAACAGTAGTCACTGGGGGTGTGGGGAGGGAGGGATCTGTGAATTTCCTGCATTGTGCAAGAGGTTGGACTAGATGACCCTGGAGGTCCCTTCCAACTTTGATTCTATTTGAAATATGTTCTAATACAGAAAAAAGGTTTATTTATAGTTACCTAATTATTTTAATGTAATACATGTTGTTTCTACGCATAATAGATGAACAAGCTGTACAAACCAGGGTTAATGTCAGTGTACTAAAATAACAGGAAACCCAAAAACTTTTATCCACTTAAATAACTTGTGGTTGTAGATGGAGCCTTTGCAGTGGCACCACACGATGATGCTGGAAATCTGTCAGTCTTTACTTAAAAATAGCCACTGGGTGAGGGCTAGTCTGAACTGGGGGCCATGGCAGGGAGGTTGGGAGGATTTAATCCTTCATATCACTTCCCTGACAAAAATCCAGGCTCTCTTCAAACTGCTGATAACACAAGTAAGGGGAAAGGTGAGTTACTTGGCTGTTTTTCCATATGGGGGTCATAACTGTTGCACCTGAAGTACTTGAAAAGTACATGTCAAATACAACTACCTTGCATTTTCTGGATGCCTGTTTACTTAAATATTTCTAGACCATACTTTTTCACTTGATGGGTGTAGATCTGTGTTTTGGAAAAAGGGAACAGACGCGAAATTCAAGTGTCACCTTTGCATTTTGCCCACATCGTGGTTGTCTTGTCTGCCATCATATGGACCAATTTCATCAGCTTGCAACAGGAATCCCCATATTTCTGAATGCCGTGTGAACTCCTTGGTTGCCATGACTTTACCATACCCATTTGGAGAAGAAAATGGACACATGGACATTTATCTGATTGTTTCCAGATATGCCTGCTGATCAAGATCTGTGTGATAAGTTTAATGATGGTCATTACATGCATTATCATAGCTGTTGAACAAAGTCAGGAACCATTCATACAGTTGGGGGGGGGTACTTGAGCTACTGGCACAGGATCCTGCACATAGATCAGTCAAGTCCAATGTTGGTGTCTATGTTAATTTGTCTGACAGGGCTTACCAACCTTTTCTTTAATGAGAACTACTTCCAAGTAATGAAAAATATCCCAAGCTACTGGCACGTTACCAAGTTTTGTTATGTCCTAGAAACAGAATACAGATGAAGAAATGCACCAGATGACGAAATGCTACCAGCTAAGCAGCACAGAGTAAAATCCTGCATCCATGACAGAAACAAAGCAACCACTCTGCAATCCCCCGTTTACTTACCAAAGCCCCCCAAAGCAGTCATTCCACCTCCCCCCATGCCACCAGAGGGCTTTTCCCTCAAGAGCGGTATAATTGACATATTGCTGAAGGTGGAACCTAATGCCACAGAGGTATGTCAATTACCTGTTTGTTCCTAAAAGCCTGGAGGCATGGGGAAGCTCTGGCAAGGAGAATGGCACCAATGTGGGCAGACCTGCAAAAATCTGCACCTTCCCATTCACACTGCTGACAAAGACACTTTGACTTTGATCCCCCCCCCCCCAATTATCTCAAACTGGGTTTGGCAAAAGAGGAGCAAAACAGGGCTAACTTGTATAGTTAGGGGATGACATTATATGGATGTGTTGTTGTTTTTTTTAAATCTCCAGTTTTAATCTTGTAACTTCACTGAACAAACTTGTTTTTCCTACTAATCTGAACTTTTGTACACTAGGGAACAGGAAAAAAAAAATTCCAACATGCATATATACGAGATTGACATGCCAAGGCCCTATGCATGTAACATCTCCACAATTTCCTAGTATTCTCATTTTTCCATACATTGAAAATCCCCAGTCTACTGGTAAAGGAAATTATCAGTTGGTCTGGTGTATCATTATACTTATGACCTTCTTTTTTTGTAGAAAAGAAGCAGATGTCATGAGAACTGACAAAGTGATAATGCCATTAGTTTTTAATGAATGGTCCATAAAGAATTATATCTACTTCAGCAAGCAGTACTTGCGATGCAACTTTAATCCGACAACCATTCTTAAATTGCCCATGAATGGTGCTTCTTTGCTTAACCATTTCCCGCTTAATCTTCTTCACAACCTGAATCACAGGTGGTACATGTTTACCTTAATCTTCTCTGCAGGCTTGTCACACTACCTTGCCAACATCTTTGTCGTAAATCAATAAGCTCTCTCTTTTGAAAGTTTCAATATAATCACTAGAAAAAGTGAGAAAATCCTTTCATGCAGCCTGCTGACATTTATATTGAGCGGGTCTTCATTTTTCTTCCCTAGCAAGGTACGTGATCTCTGCTTTCTATGGTTTAGTCAGGTCCACCATTTTGAATACTGTGAGCAAAGTCCATTCATTCTTTTCATAAGACATGCCATTTAAATTATTGATTCAGCAAAAGCTCCCCCCTCATATAACTTAACTGTGTCAGTATTTCAGGCTAAGTCACTTCCTTGAACTTGTGAGCATTTTGCGCAGTGTTTCATTTCCAAAGGTATTGTATCTCCAGAACTCATCACTTGGTTTGTTTAAAAGATTTATATCCCACTTTTCCAGCCAGCTATATCCTGTTGTTTGAATGTATATGGTCTTGTCTACACCGAAAGCTATAGTTTGTTAACAGTGCAATCCTAAACAGAGTTATGTCCTTCCCTGCCCACTGGTGTCATATCTCACAGAATGGTGCAACTCTGCTTAGGACAGCACTGGAAATAGTGGAGGTTTAACATTTGCACACACAAAAATACATCTTATTGTGAATGGGATCTGACAATTCTCACAATACTTAACTTCCTCTTCTGCTTTAGTTGGATTGTACAATATTTGGCTGCAGTCACACGGAACATTAGCCACACTAGAGAGACAGAAGATAGGCAGATTTTCCGGGTGCGATCTCACCGCCACATCTGGGAAGCGTAGAGCTCCCGTGGCTCACCCAAGGCTTCCCGCCGAAGATGCGGGGTAAAAAACTAGTACCTCCAAGGTACTAGTTTCCGTTAACCGCGGGGCAAGGGCGGGCGTCTGATCGTGTTTCCGGTGGCATCCGGCGCCCGCCCATGTCCCCTTGCAAAAAGGTTTTTCCCCCCAAGTCTCCATGGATGCGGACAAGCACCCAACGGAGCATGCGCATACTTTGGTATACAGAAAAAAACAAACCCGTTTGCCGCACCACGCTGCTTCTTTGCCGCGCCACAGGATTGTCCTGTGATCGGCACCTCCCCCCTACCCACGGGACCTCCACGGGACGTCTGATCGCGCAACCGTGCGTTATTTTGCCCCGGGGCAAACAGCCACGCCTCCCCCCCCGCGATATCCGGCCCGTGTGACCGAGGCCTAAATTTATTATTTATTTATTTGATTTGTATCCCGCCCTCCCAGAGGCTCAGGGCGGCTCCCCCCCATATGAGCACTGCAGGAACGTAACAATCTATTAATCAACACCTCCTGGTGGTTCCTGGCCCCAGGGACATCTGACTTGTCTCAAGGAGGGCCAGGGCTTTTTGAGCCCTGGCCCCTACCTGGTGGAATGAGCTCCCATTAGAAATCAGGACTTATTACAGTTCCGCAGGGCCCGCAAGACAGAGCTCTTCCACCACCAGGCTTTCAGTTGAGGCAGCGGCCAACCACCTGCTATTGGCCTCCCCTCCAGTGACCTCAGATCCGAATAGCCACCTGGGAACCAACTGCTTCTTGCTGAGATCTGTTGAGGCACTGGTCTTTTATTGATTACTGTTTTGAGATAGGTTTTTAGATATATTTTCACCGTCGATTTGTTCTACCGTGAATTTTATGATGGAACCTGCCCTGAGCCCACTTGTGGGGAGGGCAGGATACAAACTGAATTAGTTAAATAGATATATATGTTTAATTTTTCTTTGAATAAATGTTAACTTTCATACCATCGTGGGTTTGTAAAAATCAATGGGTATCAGATTTAACAGTTTCGAAATCGCTGACCGGTAACACAATATTGCTTTATGTGATCTTTCTCAGTATAAGTTGGGGCAACACAAATCAGCTGTATTTTAACACAGTGCCAGTGTCTATCTAGTTTGTTTCTCACACTGTCATCTCTCAGAGTGGGTTCACAGACCAGCTTAAAGTATTTTGGTGCTTTCAGTGTTATCGCCTTTGATTCCAGAAGATTATGACACCTAAAAAACAATATGAAAATCAGACATTAATCGCAATTATTTTAAATATTTGCTCAAACTTTACAAGACTGAAATTATTAAAAGAATGCTTAGAGTATTATTTAAACATGGATTGAGTCAGTTAAAAAAGCCATGCCCCATAGTTTGCAAGACCTGAGCAAGGCTGTTTATGATAAGGAATTTTGGAGGTCATTAATACATAGGTTGGAAGCAATATGTCAGCAGGAGTTTCTGCAGGCGCCAACCTACAAATGGGAAAACCAACAATTGCCCATACACGTGCTTTGTTTGCTGTGACTCCCACCTTGTGGAATGGACTCCCCTAAGAGGTCAAAAAAGCTTCCACTCTCCTGGCCTTCTGCAAACTATGCAAAACTGAACTATTCAAGAGAGCTTTCCAGTCCAGGTAATAAGGCTACACATTACAAAATGGTTTCACAAACTTACTTGGATAAAAGATTGGGACCTGTGGTATTTACTAAATGTATACAGCGTATTGTAAGTAGGATCTTATTGTGTAACTTCCGTACCGCTTAATGTGTCACCTTAATAGTTATACCATGCTCCTGTTCTTTCTGGTGGTTCCAATCTTCTAATATAGTAATTAATTAGTTACTGAACATCCCATTTTTTATTGTATTGGCTCACTATGTGTGTAACCCACCTTGAGTCCATGTGAGAAAGGCGAACTCTAAATAACAAATAAACTTGATGGCACATAACACATGCAAACGTATTTTCATGTTCACAAGCTAATTCCTTGAGCTCAAAAATCACAGAAGCAACACCATGTGTGTAATCAAAAAGATATGGAAAGGTTTAAATAAGAATTAAAATAGGCAACTGTTTGCATGGACTGGCCATATTGGAATCTGGATTTTTAAAAAAAGATATGGAAATTGAGTGCAAAATAAGCTGGGGCCGGGGTATCTAAAGGGCCACCTGCTCCCCTGTGATCCTGGCAACAACATTAATGCTGGCAACCCAGCATTAACAACTCTGAATTTAAGTTTTTCCAGGCTAAAAGCACCACTATGCAAATAGCCTTACACAATCGACCCCTTAATTAACACCCTGGGTGAAGGGAACTGTTTGGCCTGGCACCTAAAACAGAGTAGCATAAGCACCAAGTGAGTCTCAAGCAAAAGGGCATTCCACAGGCAATGTACCACTACCGGAAAAGCCCTGTTAATCACCTGTCTCACATTTTTAGGTCAGGCACCAGCAGCACCCCCAAGCACAGTGCAACACCTGGCCATTTTATAAACCACTTTGGAAAGAGGCGGAAAAGCCAAGTATAAACTGTCATTAATTTACTTGCTTACTTGATCATCCACCTTTCTTCTTGAGACCCAAGGGAGATTACAGAACTATAAAAACAATGCAATAATGACCAGACACACAACGAAAGTGGAGCACACAACCAGAGAACCCTGAAATAAAAGCAATATAACCCACGGAACCGGATTTCATAACGTCTAAAATGTTCACAAGCAGGTCAGAGTACCACTCTTTTTCAACCCCGGGTGGGCCTTCCTATCACAACTCGAGCCCCTCCTTTTAAAACGCACAGCGCCTACAGCACCCTCATCTGAAGGACCTGAAACTTCCTCTGTGGCCTTGAATGACTGAGACTTGGCTCAAGGCCTCGAAGGGCTGGAGCTGGGAAAGGATAGTTGAATTGTGCTCATGTGCGCGGGGGAGGGGGCTGAGGGGCGCCGGGTCGTGCTTCCCTTGCCTGCTCACTGGTCAGACTAAGGGGGGGGGGAGAGAACCACGGTTCTTGAGCTACCAAAACCCGTCCAAGGCGATGGAGAAGGAGGGAACAGTGCAGCGCCCCCACCCTAATGCTAGCTCTGGGGCGGAAGCGCCAGGGCGGCGCGGAGCCGCTCCCTGCCCTCCCTTCCAACAGCCTTGCAGCCGGCTGTAGGGAGAGAGAGAGAGGGAGGCGCGGCTCTCCCGCATGCGCGAGATAACACGCTCTGCAGTAGTGGGCGGAGGGGGGTAAAGGATCTGTGCGCGCTCACGTAGTCGGAAGAGAGGGAGAGAAACAGCGGGACTAGGCGTGTCCAAGGGCGCGCGCGATACGGCACGAGCGCCACAGCGTGCGCGCGCTCTCTCTCTCCTGCCCTGCCGTGTGTTGCTTGCGGCGGTTGGTGCAGCCGTCGCGCTGGTGGGGCCGAGGGAGAAAGAGAGAGGCACGGGGTGGGGGGAGGGGGAAGGGCAGGAGGGGAAAAGTGTAGGCGCAAGCGCGTGCCCGCGCGCGGTTGCCATGGCGCCGTTTGACGTCACGGGCTCTGTGTTGCCCGTGCGTTGCGACGCGGTGATTGGCGGAGACCCCGTGTGTGGCGCTTGGGTGAGCGAGAGCGAGGCTGCAGCGGAGCGAGCCGCGATATAGGCACAGTCCGCGCCGGTCACCCGCCTTAGAGACACTCGTACCGTCGACCCTGCAGGTAACGGCCTCCTGCCGGCTCTCGTTTCCTTTCCGGGAGAGGCTCCGCTGGTTGGAGCGGCTTTTAAACGGGGCGGCGGCGGCGGCGTCAGCAGCAGCAGCCGCCAGAGGTTGAAAGGGGAAGAAGGAGCGGCGCTGAAACGGGTGTTCGCCGCCCTCCCTGCCTCCCCCTCCCTCCCTGCCTCCTTTCCTTCCGAGGGCAGCAGAAGGGCGGCTCCCAGCCCCGCGCCGGACGAGGCGGCCTGGTGGGGAAGCGCCATTCATTTCCGTCGCCGCGGCGGGGGTTCGGTTCGCCTCCTGTCTTCCCCCCCCCCCACCCACACAAACAGGTGCGGCCGGCCCCCCC
>NW_015177078.1:192115-219665 GCF_001447785.1 Gekko japonicus | reverse complement strand
GGGGGGCTTCCAAGGAACGCTGCCATGTGAGGGAGGGGGCGCCATGTTGGGGAGCAGGATGCCATTCCCTCTTCCCCCCCCCCACACACACACCCTTTCCGCCTCGCTCGGCGGCGGCGGTGGCGGCCTTGCCGCTCTCGGCCTCGCCTGCCTGGAAGTGGCTGCGGGGGCCAGCTCGCTCTCAGGGTGTGGCTTCCCGCCGGGGAGCGGCGCATCCGAACCGGTGCGAACCGCCGCCAGCGCCGCATTAGGGGGATCGGAGGGGGGCCCCACCTTAAAAGGACCGGGTGTGGAGAGGGGGGAGAAAGGAGGGAAGTGTGGGCTGGGAGGGCGCTGCGATTCGCGGCCGCCTCGCCAGAGGCTCCCTTGGGGCGGTGACCGCGCCGCAGCCGCAGGGCAAGGAGCGGGCGGGCGGGCAAGGCAGGTGGGCGGGTGTGTCTCCTCTCCCTCCCCCCTCTCCCAGCAGCGAGGCGCCGCCTGGGCTTCCCCCTTTCCCTTCGGCTCTGTGTCGGGGTGGAGATGCTGCATCCCCCTCCCGGGGCGGAGGTGTGTGTGTGGGGGGGGATTAACGCGCACAGAAGTGGGCTGGGCTCTGACACGAATCCGCCATGACAAAGAGCCCAGACGAGGCGCTTCATGTCTCGGGAGCCGGGCGGGCGGATGAGGCGGTTGCGGCGCTGGGAGGGGCAACGGCGAGGGAGAGAGCGTCTGGCCTGGGTTGTCCTTTTCTCTTCCTCTCCACCCTGCTTTTCTTTCGCCCACACGTTATCGGCTTCATGCTCGTACCCACGGCCGCTCTCCGCCCCAGCCATCTTTGTAGCCTTGCCAGCTGCGGCAACACACCCGTGGCCGCCTGTGCCAGAGAGCTGCAGCAGCACCGTTTTATACCGTTGAGTCCCAGTTTCGTACTGTACGGGAAGACCATTCCATTGTATTGCACACCACTCGCCTCCTCTCAATAAGCATAAAAAGCAGAGACCCTCCCTGCAGGCCTGTAGATGTTTTGCCTTGCAAATCTGATGACCTTAAGTCACTAAGCAATTCTACCTTTATTTTTTGCAACGTGAGCTGTTCCCAGACGTGTATTACATTATTGATGAGGAATCACTGGAGCTAAAACAGATTTTTAAAATGTTTCCTGGTCTTTGTGTAGCCTGGGTGGGGTGCCTTGCCTTATGAAGCTGATTTAATGTAAGTGGTTTGAAAATAGCACCTTGGCTCAACTAATTCAGTTAATGTAAATTTCTGTTGAAATTGGTGAGACTTGCACCATCACCTTAACACATGTTCTTCCTGGTTCAGTTACAAAGCAGTTTGAATCGGTTGGCTTCAGACCTAATGCACTCTGGTGCTAATGGGTTTTTCTTAGTGTGCAATGTGAAGTTAGAAGGGAGAACCTGAAGTTCTTAAAAGAGAAGGGAGTGACTTTGTAGTAACACAGTGGTCTATATGAAACAACATTTTAAAGATGATGTAATTTTCAAGATGCCTTGGTTTCTCAAAATATCCATGTGTCAATCAATAGTCACTTTATATAAAGAACTAAGAACATCTAGAGAAGAAGAGCCCGGTCATAAGAAGGATAGCTGACTTATTGTGGTCCAGATCCATAATGGGTGTTGAAATAAAGGTTCTTCACACACATTGGGATAACGTCTACTAAAATTAGTGGTCTTTTCTCCCAGGTAATTGAGTGCATGGCTCCTGTACAAAGGTGTACCCCTTACCTTGCTAACAGCTAGATTACAAACACTTAGGACAGATGCCTGAGTAATATCTTACTGTTTTTTCATTCTCCAGATAAATCAGCATGGATAAAAACGAGCTGGTGCAGAAAGCCAAACTGGCTGAGCAGGCTGAGAGATATGATGACATGGCAGCTTGCATGAAGTCTGTGACTGAGCAAGGAGCAGAATTGTCCAATGAGGAGAGGAATCTTCTCTCTGTCGCTTACAAAAATGTTGTAGGAGCACGTAGGTCATCCTGGAGGGTTGTCTCAAGTATTGAACAAAAGACGGAAGGTGCTGAGAAAAAGCAGCAGATGGCTCGAGAATACAGAGAGAAAATTGAGACTGAACTAAGGGAAATCTGCAATGATGTGCTGGTGAGAATTAAGTAACCTTTTTCATTATCATTTAAGGGTACATAAGTTTGTTGAATCATTGACACATTGTGATCATCAAATAGGTGACCATACAAAATATTTCTAAATCTATTGCTCAGTTATGCACACATCTGAATCTATTGCTCCATCTTTTTGGAAAATTAACTAGTGGGCCTGCCTCTTAAAACTTTTTACATGTAGCACTCCTTATGTAGCAGGAATTTGGTATCCAAATATATCGATACACAGTATAAGCTCTGTATTTGATCCAATTTGTTTTGTTGTGAGAAGTCTTTTATGGGCAGTTAGCAGTTGGGAGGAACAAAGAATTCCAACATCATTTTCTTGCTATCAGCATAGTCTAGATTCTAGAGGGTGCTGGCATGCACTTTATGAGGTTGTAATTTTCACTATAGAACACAGGCCCTTCCCTGGATAAGATGATGTAATGTTAGCCATGACTCACCCATGCAGAACATGCTGCGAGAAGGAGGAGGAGGTAGCACTGCTAGGGGCCTACCTGAAGCAAAAGTTGCTGTGGCCTAAAACTGCTAAAGTAGGCACTCCTGGTAGCTATACTGCAAATTTGCAATATATCAGGTCACACTTAAAAGAGAACCTGATGATGCAAACTCTTTTTTTCTAAATCGCTTTAACATGTTACCCAATTGGTGCATCAATTAGCTTATTGCTAGTATTTGCTGTTCTCGGATGAGACATCCAGTTGGAAGTAACGTCTGTATTTCAGTAAGAACTTTAAATACCCGTCTGCTTTGATGCTTTTTGTCAAACGATACTAGCTTAATTACCTTGTACTTTTTGTATAGAGCTGTACAAATACCTGTTTAGATATTTTAAACTCATTTGATTCAAGCTTTGAACTTATTAGTTTGAAGAATCCTAGTCTTGGCTTATTAAAAAGTGATAAAGTGGATGCTTCAATTCAAACTACCAAACCACTGTGATGCTGCCTTATATCCTGCTCAGCTTTCTCAGGTTTTTCTCTTGACACCGTAAGTGTTCCCAAGTGGAGCACTACTTTTCTTTTCATACAAGTGAAGTCCCCATAATTTTTTTACTTAGGTGGGAAAAATTAAGGGGATTGGGGGTATTCAGGACCTCCTCTAATAGCCTTGTAGGTCACAGCATGGTCACTTGTTCTCATTGGCAATTAAACTTACTCTTATTTGCAAGGATAGGAGTGGGAAGCCTCCAGTCCACTGCTCACCCTTCCATCCATTGCTGACACCATTACATCATTTAACTATGCAAGCCAGCTGGCATTTATTCTTGTTTCCTCAGACAGGTTCTGAGCTAGATAAGGAAGGGTTTTCCCTTGCTCGAGGTTTGTGTGTGTTTGCTTATTGTGATATAGGAGGGGACTCAGGGGAGGTTCTACAATCCCCCCCATCCCTTTCACTGTAGGGATGATAGGCAAGTGCATCACTTCCTGCATAAGAGAATGACAAGCAGTTTACTAATAATCGAAGGAAGTAAACATCTGAAATAAAAGGCACCATTGAAGTGCATGAGAAACTGGGCCTATTGATTTGGGTTATATATCCCACTATTCCTCCCAGGAGCTCAGAGTAGATTGCATATTGTTCCCAGGTAGAGTATCCAGGCAGTGACCAAGGCCACACCCTGCTAGTTTCAGTAGTTGATGGGCACTATATGCCTTTAGAACATACTGGTTGATCAGTTCAGCTGCTGCAGTCATACAGATTACAGTAGCTGCATGCATATAGGCCCTACATAAGATGCTGATTCATATTATTGGAGCTTCCATGCAATTTCAGAACAAGTACAGATATTGCTGAAATCTTCCTGAAGCAGCAGTGCTTGGGGGGCTGGGTAAATATAGGGTGAACTGATCTAAACCATCATGATTAACAGATAAATTTCCTGGCAGCATGCATACTAGTAGGTTACTATAACAACACATATTAATTGGTAACTAAATAGGAAGAACACTGTTGAAGAACACTAATTTAAAATCTTTCTCTTACAGTTTGTGTACTTTGCACTACAGGATTATCTCTGCTTAGGGTCATGAGAACTTGTGAAGTGGTTGGTGTTTCTGTTTTTGCTTTTTGCTGTCCACATGCCCTTGGGATATCACTTTCAACAGGATGGCCACAATCCAGTGTAGAGCTGGTGTGTCTTGGCCTGTTGACATTAGTGCACTTAAGAATGTTTAACTCTTTGCTGGACCATGGCCCGAATGTCTAAAGTTTGCAAAATAAAAATCTGGTGTTTATTAGGGAAAACAATTGGTTGAATCCAGAGATGGCTTTCCATCTGTGTGTTGGTAACTTCTCACATTACCCTTTCTGCTACTTATTTTCATTTGCTGTCCACGGTTAGTGAGAATCCCCTGTCCCCCAAAAACAGAATTTTGGGAAACTTTGGGAAAGAGATCTGCCCTCTTTCTGCTGGTGGAAGTGAGTTACACCAGCAAAAAATGACCTTTGGATTTAACCCAGTATTTGCATGTAATGAATAAAGTAAGTATCCATGCTCTTTGATCTTAAATATTCATAATTTACTGAAATAAATTCATCACAATATGTTATATGGTATTAATGTTTTGGTATTAATGCTTTGGATTAAGAGGCAGGCATTCTCCCCCCCCCATGACTCTTTATATAGAAAAGCATGTTTAAACTCTGAATAAACAGAGTTTTAAGGGATTGTTTTAAGTGTCATTTTAAATATTTTCAGAGACATTGAATTTTTATGAATAAAATTAGATTTTTGTTGTTGTTGTCCAAGAATAGTTGAAACTTATAGAATTGTGAGAACAAGCTATTTACCATTCAAAATAGGGAGTATAAAGTTTACCAAGAAACCAAGACTTTTGGTTTTTAATTTTTAAAAGTGTTTCCTTTTTGGTAGTTGGGTGTTTTGGTCAGTCAAAGATTTGATAAAGTATTTGAAAGAATGATCTTTATTAGAAAAAAAAATACAGAAATAAGTTGGATGCTTGTGCTAACTCTAAAAAAGCCATTAGCTGTGAAACAATGTGTTTAAAACATACTGTAATGACAACATGTCTATAAATATAAATAATTCACTAACTTGGCTTTAGCTACACCATGGTCATTCTGCAGCCTGAAGTTCAAAAACTTAAATTAAAGTAGAGTTATAACAGTTTTTAAAGGAAATTGTGTGGCAGTTCTTCTATATCAGAGCCCAGTTGCTCATAGAAACTTTACAAAACAGACAGATCTCATGGGGGGATCGCTCTGGTTCATGCATCAAGTAAGGTAGAATAATGGGAAATCCTTGGTGACTTCTTTCCCTGTGTGCTAGCATTCTTGTTTGGAGATGCCTGCTCACAGTTGTACTAGCAGAAAAAATGAAATGTTGAACTGCTGCCTACATAATAGCAATCTTGACATCATGAAACTTGTCTATCGTCATAGCAACTTCATCTTCCTTCTTTTAAAAGCTGAAGATTAAAATCAATTTTTTATTTATTTTTTGTATTTATAACCCGCCCATCCTGCAAGTGGGCTCAGGGCAGGTAACATCATATTAAACAGTACAATAAATACAAGGTCGTTGTTGTTTTTTAAATTAGAACACAATAATAAACATTAAAATTGGTGGTTACAGCTCAAAACAAATCAACTGGCTGTGGGAGATTCCCTGGCCTGTCAGTAACAGATGAATAATGGCCAGTTCTCCCTCTGAGGTGGAGGCCATCTTGTGAGTGATTCCCAACCATCTCTTAGGGAGGCAGGAACCTCAAACTGTTTCCTGTGGTGGGAGTCACCCTCAACTCAGTTTTCTTCCTGCCTCACTAGGGAGAGCAGTGAAAAATTTGGCTTCAGTGGGTGGGTGACAACAACCTCAAGGGGGGCCACAGATGGATGCCTGCTGCCTCAGCCAAAGGCCTGGTGGAACAGCTCCATCTTGCAGGCCCTGTGAAATTGAAGAAGATCCCACAGGGCCCTGATCTCAATAGGGAGCATGTTCCACCAGGGGCCAGGGCAGAAAAAGCCCTGGCTCTGGTCGAGGTGAGATGGATGTCCTTTGGGCCAGGGCCAGGTGGTCCTTCAGATATGTTGGTCCCAGGTCCCAGTTAGAACATAAATATTTAAGTGTAGTTAATTTCAATGAATGTAATCTTGCATGATTTGAAATCTAGCCTTTTGAACCATTACTAAAATTATGATGTTTCTTAGGCATTTGTATAACTACATGGTACATTTGGGCACCAATTTCCAAATATGTGGCACTTTTTTCAAAGAAAGGCTGAGTTTTTACAACTTAATTGGTAGTATTGAACAAAATGTGCCAGAAAGCATCTAATGTTTCTCCTTAGATATTTACCTACTTTGTAGGTAAAATGATAAATTTGTTCAGGCAGAATTCAGGTCTGCCTATATATAGGTCTGCCTATATTTTAAAATGTTAAGAGACTTTGATTCAGAGTGCCTTCTCCACTCACACACACAACTTCTGTCTGTGGAACAGAAAGTTTCTGCCTCCCCTCCGCATCCAAATGCTGCTCCTGAGGGACAGGGGGTTCCTTGGGGACGGCATGCACATGAAATCAGGGGTCTGCAGCAGAAAGTGTGAATTGGTGTAAATCGCCCCACTGATACAGTTAATAGATCAAACCCAAGGTTCTTGCTCTTGGTACTTATAAACTACAAGTGGAGACCCGCAAGAAACTTGTGGGATGGTTATCTCATTCATCACACATTTGCTTCTTCTCCTCACCCCCTACCTCTCTCACACTATTTCTCCCCTCTGCCCCCCTTTTCTTACTCTCTATTTTTCCTCCATGCATGTGACTTCCTCTCTCTTTCTGACCTGTCATCTTTCTCTGTTTTTCTGCCACTCCACTTCATCACTCTTTCTCTCTCTTTCTGCCCCCACCCCATCATTCTTTCTTTCTGCCCCCATCACTCTCCCAGCCACCTGCCTGCTTCCTCCCCCACTCCACAGAGCAGTGGTGGCAGTGCTTCTAGCCACCCAGCTGCTTCCTCTCCCCCCTACAGCAGCGGTGGCAGCGGTCTGGGAATCATAACGGATCTCCCAGCTACAGAGATCAATTCACTTTAGGGCTGCCAGCTCCGGGTTGGGAAATTCCTGGAGATTTGGGGGTGGAGCCTTGGGACAGTGAGGCTTGGGGTGGCAAGCAGCCTCAGCAGGGTATGATGCCATAGACTCAACCCTCCAAAACAGCCATTTTATCCCGGGAGACTGATCTCTGTCACCTGGACAACAGTTGTAATTCTGGGTGGTCTCCAGTCCTCACCTGGAGCCTGACAATGGTGGTTCTTGTGGAGGAAATGGCCAGAGGGTGGAGTCTATGACATTACACCAGTCCAAAGTTCCTCCCCTCCTCAAATCCCACCCTCTCCAGGCTCCACCCCTCAAATGTCCAGGAATTTTCCAACCTGAGTTGGCAACCCTATTTCCTTCCCACCCAACAGCCAACCTACCTTTATCTGCGTCTCTGTCTTCTGCTTTCCATCTCCACCCCCCAGCCTCTACCTAGGAAACTTACAGTCTTTCTCCACAGTGGGGACCAAAGCAGCTTTCATTATTCCCTCCTCCTTTTTATCTGCACAACAACCCTGTGAGGTTGGTTAGGCTGAAATATATGACTAGTCCAAAATCACGCAGCCAGCTTCCACTGCAAGATGGGGATCTGAACCTGGGTCTTGCAGACCCTTCTTTGAAGCTCTAACTGCTGCACCTCACTGGCTTTCATAGGGTGGCTGCTGATGAATGGTAGCAAGCAGCTGAGGCTAGGTGAGTCATGCAAATCAGGGGGGACCTGGCAACCCTACACTGCCAGGCCTAGAGTTGCCAACCTCCAAATGGAACCTGGAGACCCCCCCAGAATTACAACTGGACTCTAGAAGGCAGAGGTTTGTCTCCCTGCAGAAAATGGCTGCTTTGGAGGGTGGACTCTGTGGCATTATACCCAGCTGAGGCCTCTCCCTTCCCAAACCCAGCCCTCCTTAGAGTCCACCACAAAATCTCTAGAAATCCCCCAGCCTGGCACTGACAACTCTTGTGAGGCCTGGCCCCAAAGTTCCCTTCCTCCATCAAAGGCCGGATGAGGCCTGGAAAGGGCACTTCCCCCACCCTTTTACTGACGAAGCCAGTTAGAAACCCCCCCCCCACACACACACACATTCTAATCTCTCACCATTGATGCCTGAAGCAGATCCCTGCAGAGGCCATTTCAAAAGGTTTGGGGGGGAATTCAGCTGTCCCTGAAGGGATTTTTTTCGTTTTTGGATTTTTCTACAAACCCAGGAAGTCTACTGACTATGTAGGAAAAGCTGTTGGAGGAGAGTGAGCCCCCTGTTGGTGGACATAAGTATCCACACAGGAAAAAAACCTGGCTAATAGAATAAGGACGAATTTTAAAGGAATAGAATTGTGTTTGAGGTTTCTGTGTAGAATAGCTCTTGGATGTGCTTTACTCCCGTGTTTGTGACAATTCAGTTATAGATTTACCTGCAGACAAATTGATGCAGCTTGAATACTAAAGTATCAATATGTTCACACAAATAGCCGTGGTATTTCTAGCATTCACTGCCTTTGCCTTCAGTCATATTGGTTACTCTCTGTTGTCTACATAAGCTACATTGAAGTGTGTTAAATTAGTGCTTTGTGAGGGAGAGGTGTCAGTGCTCATAAAAGGTTGTACCAGTTCCCCTCTCACGATTTGGGACAGCCCTGAAAAAAGGGGCTGGTACTCAGTACTGGTGTGTACTCTCACAAAAAAGCCCTGCTTTAAAATAGTGGTCTAGGAAGGACTAGAGAACAGAATAGAAAATACAGAGGGACAAAACATGGTTACTTAACTATGTTGTATAGCACGTTTTTAAATAGAGTACAGGTTTAGAAGATAGGTCCGAGAACCAAGCTAGACAAGTTACTGGTAGATCTGTGAATTTATGTTCTGGGTGGGATGTGTGTGTTGGAATTCAGGCCAGGGAGATGTGAAGGGTTTAATTCTGATCCCTGTACTATTTTCCTATCTCAAAGGTTTATCCGCCGCCACCACCACCACAGCACTTTTATTTGCCTTGCTGCCTGTTTGCCCAGCAGGACAAAACAGCAGATAGGGGAGAGGACATGTTTGAGGTTTAAAATCAACCCATGCCATTCCACTGTCAGTCAAAACCACTCTGGAGATCAGTTCATAGATCTCCCGGTGTCTCATTTGTCTAAGCGGGTTTTTGCTGAATTTGTTTTCAATATTAAGACCTAAAATTCATTAGAATGGTAACGTTGCTTTGCCAAACTATTGTATGGGTGTATATATTCAGCATTATTTGCTTCATTCATACATTCTTACATCATCCTCACAGCAACCCTGTGAGGAAGGTTAGGCTGGGTGTGTATTGATCAGCTTGATGTCCTACTGTTATGGCTTGATGTGCTACCAATATTGAGTAACCCACAGGACATGTTCAAACAGTATAATATCACAGGTTTCTTCAGCTAGTGAGGTCTCTTCAATTAGTGAGTTGTGTTCTTTAAACAAGACATTGAATTACTTGCTTAAGTGTACTTTTCTAATATTTGCCCCCAAGCTGTGAAACAAATAGCAAGTATCTAAATTTATAGTTGACAGAATATTGTTCTGCATATAGGAGAAGCTTTTGATTAAATGCTACTTAGAAGTTCTGTCTTAAAGAGCGTTGCACTGAAAGATGTGAACAAATTCTTGCACGTTCAGTGTTCAGCAGAAAAGCATTGCTATGACAAGAAATACTCTTGGTTGGGTATTGCTGAAAAGCAGTTGTCCAACTTGGCAGGTTAACTTCTGAGATTGTCTTATCACATTTATATAAATTGGGTCATTTGTGTAACAGCTAAGCAGAAGCTGTCCATTGTACTGGGACAGCCGGCATAATGTAGTTGTAGGAGTGCTAGATTACTGTCTGTGAGATCCATGTAAGAATCCCCATTCTGCCATGGAAGCTTCCTTGGGTGATGTAGGGTCAGTCACACTCTCACAGCATCACTGTTAGGATAAAATGAAGGAGGGGAGAATGATGTACTTTGTGTCTCCACTGGGGAGAAAAACAGGGTATAAGTTTCCATTCTTTGGATGAGCCAGAGTCGGACATGTTCTGTGATGTTTTCAATTTTTAATTTTCTTGCACACTAACTTTGAATGAGGTCAGAGTAGTCAGCTTTGAGTAGTGTTTAAGAAATGACAAATAATTTGTTGAAATTTTTAGAGAAAAAAGCTGGGTTATTTTGTTGTATTTTGAAGGAGCAATAACCTTTAAAGAACAAGTTAATGCATTTTTATCCTTGGCTTTATTACAGTTAATGAGCAATTGATCTCTTTGGGACAAGTGAACTGTTCTAATTTGTCAGAAGGGACATAGAACATTAACACTGTGGTTCACTTTCAATAGTATAATTACTGAAATCCCTAGATAATTTATCTTAATGCATTGTTAGCCTCTGCATATGGAAAACTGAGTGCCAATATGATTGGCTAAATTTTTCAAGAAGGTTTTTTCCGTTTAACAGGTCAGTTGAGATTGTGAAGAAACCAGTTTGGTGTAGTGGTTGGGGTGCAGACTCTAATCTGGGAGAACTAGGTTTGATTCCCCATGCCTCCACTTGCAGCTGCTGGGTGACCTTAGGCAAGCCACAGTTCTCTCAGAGCTGTACTCTCAGTAGCAGTTCTCAAAGAGCTCTCTCAGCCCCACCTACCTCACAGGGTGTCTGTTGTGGGGAGAGGAAGGGAAGGTGATGTAAGCCACTCTGAGACTTCGAGTGAAGGGCAGGGTATAAACCCAATCTCTTCTTCTCCTTATAGGAAGCAGCTTGTTAGAAAAGTCAGTCACCTGCAAAATTGTAACTTAAATGGGAGGGGGCCTTGAGTAGTAATTGCTGGATTCCTACCTGAAGTCAAGGATGTAACTGTAATCTCGGTTATTATCTAAATTGGCAAAGGTATGTATTTTATGATTAGGCAGAGCTTTCTATTTTTCCTTCTTTATGAAGCTTAATATTTTGGCCTGCTGGAAAGGTATGGAGTGGTTAGTTAGAATGGGGAATTGACACATATTGCCCCATAAATTTTTGGCCCATGTTTCTCCCTTTGGGGTTGCAATGCTGTGAAGTCTGTCTGCTTATTTCTCAAATGTCCAGAGGCAGTGAACAATGCCATGTATTCCTTCCTTCCAGTTTTGTGCATACGTGCATTCACTTCTTCCCCTGCTGAGCAGCTCTGTAGGTACAAATAAACAAAATTTTAGAAAATTAAAAAAATAGTTTTTAAATTAGCAAAAAAAATGGGTTGAAAAAACAAAATTGGCTTCCCCTGCCTTTGTCTCAAAAAACTTTTTTATGTGCCACTTGAAAACTAATTATTTCTCAGCAATTCAATCTGCTGTTTAGGGAAGGGCTGTGGCTCAGTGGTGGATCATCGTCTTGGCATGCAGAGAGGGTCCCAGGTTCAATCCAAGCTTGTAGCTACAGCGGGCATCTTGAGGCTGGCTTCCCAACTTTAAACAAATACTTTTGAAGAGTCCAGCTCTCTCACAGAGCCACAGCGGGCAGCCTCCGTTGTGGCCAGGCTGCTTTGTGCCTCCAGCAGGCAGCACAAACGAGGCCTGGGTGTGTGTGTGCCCTGGTTACATCTAGATTAGATTACTGTGATGAGCTCTACATGGGGCTACCCTGAAAAGTGTTCAGAAACTTTATTTAGAGCAGAATGCTGCAGCCAGGATGTTGACTGGAGTGGATCATAGTGACCATATCACTCCAGTCTTGGCCTATCTACACTGGTTCCAAGTCTGTTTTCAGGCACAATTAAAGTTGCTGGTATTGACCTTAAAAGCCCTGTATGGTTTGGGACCAACATACCTGAAAGATTTGACTATTCGCTTATGTACTTACCTGGGGTCTGAACTGGCAGAGACTGATCAAGAGAGAGATCTTGGAGTTGTAGTAGATAACTCACTGAAAATGTCGAGACAGTGTGTGACTGCAATAAAGAAGGCCAATGCTATGCTGGGGATTATTAGGAAGGGTATTGTAAACAGATCAGCCAATATCATAATGCCCCTATATAAATCAATGGTGAGACCTCATTTGGAATACTGTGTGCAGTTCTGGGCACCACACCTTAAAAAGGATATTATAGCTTTGGAAAAAGTGCAGAAAAGGGCAACTCAAATGATAAAAGGGTTGGAACACTTTCCCTATGAGGAAAGGTTAAAGCACTTAGGGCTCTTTAGCTTGGAGAAAAGACGACTGAGGGGTGACATGATCGAGGTTTATAAGATTATGCATGGGAAAGAGCAGGTAGAGAAAGAGGTACTTTTCTCCCTTTCTCACAATACAAGAACCCGTGGGCACTCCATGAAATTGCTGAGCGGTCGGGTTAGAACGGATAAAAGGAAGTACTTCTTCACCCAAAGAGTGATTAACACATGGAATTCACTGCCACAGGAAGTGGTGGCGGCTACAAGCATGGACGGCTTCAAAAGGGAATTCCTGATGGCACTGGTATTTCTGGCCACTGTGTGATACAGAGTGTTGGACTGGATGGGCCTTTGGCCTGATCCAACATTGTCATCTCTTATGTTCTTATGACCACTGCCATCATACTCTGAAGCCCTGCTTCAGGTGCCCCCACCTTCTGAGATTAGGTGGCAACCGAAGAGAGGGCCTTCTTGGCCATGGCACCAAAGCTCTGGAATTCTCTCACTGGGAAAACTCGTCCATTTTCTGCCAGCGAGTGAAGACTTCTTTTATTTCATTTGGCATTACCTCAGTGGTCCCTTCTTCCTGCCCAATGTTTTTGTTTGGATGTTTTTTGTGTGTGTTTGGCTCTGGTTTTATGATGTTTTTGTTAATTTTAATGCATTTCAAGTTGTGATTTTATGATGTTTTCAAAATTTGTTAGCTGCCTTGGTGGCCCATATGAGGACAGAAAGACAGGGTATAAATTTTGTAGAATATTGGTGTGGGGGGATTGTGCTGTTATAAATTTATTTTTTACTGAGAAGTTCTTCACAGTAGAATGAAAAGCTAGCTTAGGACAAGATTGAAAGTCCATGTTAGCTAGAATGGAAGCTCAAGCTGTAGATAAGAAATGATCCCCAACAACTTTAGAATACAAAAAGATAAAACAGAAGTGCTAAGGTAACCATACAGATGAGTGCCTTCTCCTTCCACTGTTTTGGATAATGCACTGCCAGCAAATGTGATAATGGCAACACAGCTCTGTGTCAGTCATTAAATCAGTGTGATTTTAGGACATGGTCTGTAATATGTGTTTTGGCTTCAGGTGTTTCATATTGTGTTCTGTCATAGTGTAAGCATCATTATAAGTGAAATGTATATTAGGAAAAATACGTTGGCATGTATTTTTTGCTAAAAGCAGAAGGGGTTTGTGTTGCTGGAAAGCTTTAGCTCAACAGGAGAAAGCTAGCAAGAATTGAGTCCTGTTCTAAAGCTGGGTTCAGAAGAGCTTCATGTTTTCAGTTTGACTTTTGCATTAATAGAACACATTATAAAACAGGAGTCAGCAATGTTTTGTAACTGAAGAGCCAAATTGTGGCAGAGCAAGTGATCAACAAAGCACCTCTGTAAGAGAGCCTGTTTGAATATCTGAAAATACACAATTTAACATTAAGGGGTAATCAACGTTTCTGTTATCAAATTTCTGTAGTCCAGACACTGGATGTTGAGAGTCCTTTATTAGGAAGCGTCCCATATGACGTCTCAATAAGTAATTAAGCTACAGGAGCACCCTGTACAATTGTTTTGCTGCACTGGCATGGGTCACACTTGGATTATTGGCAGGTGTTCACCTCTATTATTTCCCTTTTTGTAAGGGTAATAATATCTTAGAAGCTCTTTAGTCACGTAAAAATCTTTGCCTGCCATTCCCTTCATTCTGATTATTATAGCATTCCACCTACTTCTCCAGTATCCTATAACTTAAAATATATCAATTTGTTTTTTAAAGACCCAAATGTGGTTCCATATGGAGCCACATTTGGCCCTAGAGCCATAGCTTCCAGACCGAGATGAGCTAAAATCACAAGTGAGGATATTGGGATGTAATATGGCTTATTTGACAACTGTGAACAGACTGACAGTCTTTTGATTGTTCACAGAAAAGTAGCCCCATCACCCTAGGTGTGTGCAGGTTCTTACCTAGACTCAAGAAAATCTAACAGGGCAGTAAATATGCAGTCAATGAAATTTTCAACATAGAGTGTGAGTTGGTTCTTTATTTAAAATTATATTTTTCCTGTCCTCAAGGTTCAAGAAGAGCTTGGCTAAATCTTAATATTTGTATTTTAATTATTTAAGAGCATAAAAATTAAATCGGTTCAAAAATATTTCACAAACGTCATGTACCTGAATAAAATAGTAAAGCCTTTTGACTTTTCCACTTGTAAGATGATGTGTTAATAACAATCAAAGAGAAACTGGGGATTGTGGGATCCACAAAGAAACCGTGTGGGGCAGAGAATGCAGTGAGAAAGAATTTGCTGAGATGAAATGGAAAAGTTCACAGTATCTTACCCCTTATTATATATGTCATTAGATAAAGCTAGTCTTCGACGACAGATTTTACACAATTTCTGAATAAGAGTTTTCCGTATGTAATAATTGTGAAAATTGTCTCTAGAGAGTAGATGCTGATACAGAGAAGGCTTTGTTCTGGCTCCATTGACTTCACCTTAATAAGGAGGCATACCAGTAGCACCTGCATGCTCTCTTTCCTGGTCCTCCCTAAATTATCCAGGTAGGGGGAGCTGGGTGTGTGTATTTGTACCCCTGATATGCTGCTTCACCCCTGCAGATGTCTCCCACTGCTGCTTTGCATGTTGATGGGAGACACAAAGGTTATGGGTCTCATTGTGTCCAATTTAGCTCTTGTGACCATGTAAGAAAAACCAGAAAATGAGTGTGGTGTTCTTTGATTCCAGACTGGAGTGCTGTCCACAAATAGTTGGTGCTGATCCACCACAGTAGTGGCTTATTGTTGGACACAAGAATTTCATAAGATAAGAACATAAGAGAAGCCATTGTTGAATCAGGCCAATGGCCCATCCAGCCCAACACTCTGTCAAACAGTGGCCAAAAATACCAGGTGCCAGCAGTGGGGCCAGGACACTAGAAGCCCTCCTACTGTTGCCCCCCCAAGCACCAAGAATACAGTGCATCACTTGCCCCAGACTGAGAGTTCCTATCTATACCTTGTGTACCTGGTTCTGTAACTAGGCAAGTCCTACAGAATTTGTTGCAGCGCATAAAGGCTTCAGAGGGAAGTCTGGAGAAGTATGTGTGTGTTCTAGTCCATTTTAAAGAGCCTGTGCATAGTTTTGATGGAATGTGGGGTGCCAATTAGTATTCATTATCTCCTCCCTATTCAGTCATAGTCCAAATTCCATCATGGCTCCTTATGTCTCTTTCACTTTTGCTTGTTTTACTGTGTAAACCCTGCTATTATCATTCACTACATTCTGTCTAAACACCTAGGCCTGGGTTTCAAAAGATCAGTGTAGCCAAGGCCTGCATCATTTTATTGTTGTATAATTCATGGATATAATGAACTACTTTGCCTTCTGAAGCGGGGAGGGGGGGCTCGTTCTTAGCATAGTATTGAGGATTTGATATGGTATTCCACATATTGTACTACTCACATTTAACTTTACTTGCTGAACAGTAGTCTACTTCTGCTGTTGAGCTTAATTATGTGATGCAAGTGCTATATGTACTTCAGATTCATTTGCTGTTTTTTTGTGGGTGTGCTTCAAATTATTTTATGCTTTGAGGGGCAGCTATTTTCCTACTGCTGTGTGTTGTTCAAATAGTTGAAGAGCTTTTTATTGATGTTAGATCTTGCAAGAAGTCTCCTTCACTGTTAATATCGCCATCATCTGTTTTGTTGAAGAGGATAAGTATGTGACAGGTAGTGTGAGTAGAACCATGCGCGGACTAAGAAAAACCAAGGTGCTTATCAGTCCTGATTCTTCAGGGGAAAACTCTCATTTGAAAGAGGGCAGCCAATAACAAGACACGCCTTACAATGGCACTGCCCACTTTATGGAAAGCTCAGTGGGCACCAAGGGTGCCATATTGGGGAACCCAGGGCTAGATGTTAATGCCATATTTAGCGCAAAAGTGCTAGAAAATTAAGAACTATACACTAATTTTCTTTTAATAGCCAGCTATTGCATATCAATTGTGCTTTTTATCATAAAACTAAATCACTTTGATTTTATGTATTTGACATGATGGGAGCAAACTGTTCATGCTGAAAGTAGTTGAACGTGTCAGTGTTTCCATAGTTGTATTACCTTGCATGGGGCTTGATGTAGACTAAATTTTCTACCAGCAGACCAGAACTTTCCTGTCTCTCCCCTCCCTTCCCCTCCCCCTGATCTCTGTGAAATGCTGCCCCTCAAGATTGGGGACACTGAAGAACAACATGAGGGCATTCTCCAGCAACAAAGGAGAAATTTGGAGTCAATTGCCATTTTAGCATGGATCCAACCCACAAAAGGTGCGAGGGTAAACCTTATCCTAGCTACTTGGGAAGCACTGTTCTGTGAGGGATTTCTCTGTAGCTGGAATAAGGTGTTCTGCTATGGCAGCTACTTTGAGCTTTATCCATTGCATAGGTCCTAAAAACAGAATTAATACCTCACTGGAAAGGGAAGGGGTGCTGATTCTGTGATCATTCCCAGCCCATGTGATAGTTTAATTTCAGCATTACTCAGTGTGTCCAAAAAGCAGCTCATGGAAAAGCAGCTGGGTAATTCTTAAGGAGCCCCTGACTAAGTAACTTTTGAAAGGGTTGATGCTTAGCTAGAACAATAAGAGTGGGTGCTTGAATTATTTTCTAAATGTTAGGTATTCACACTGTGGGCAGATACTTAAGGTTTGTGGTGTGATGGGGATGAAACATTAAGGGGTTATGGTATTTACCCAAACAACAAATCGAATACTAGAATGACTGGTAGGGAGGGGCTCATGAAAAGCCTTCTAAAAAGAATGGCCTGGGGAGGAATTTAAGAGACTAGAATGATAATAGTCTTCAGGAAATTTTTGCACATGTAATAGTTAATGTTTTTCGCAAGAACACACTGGGAGGGCGAGGTAAAAATTTAATAAATAATAATAGTAGTAGTAGTAATATTGCCTTCAGTTGCCATTGGAGTGGTTTTGTTCCTCTGATGCTAAAGCAACTCTAAACTATCACTCTGTAGTAAGCTTTAATCTTGTAGGGCTTCAGAAAGCAAATGGAGCCATGCTCATTGCTTTTTATTCCTTTTCCTTGCTTAATGGCTTACACTACAGCATCTAGAACAGCAGCAGAGGGTCAGTGTGCCAAAAAGGCATTAGTATTGCTGTTTGCGTTTTTGCTAATAACACATGTAAAAGAAAGATGCATTTGTCTCAGTTGTGCAGGGAGTGATTGTGGTTGGCCTTAGTAGTGTAATCATGTGTGTAAATAGCTATTTGTACAGCAAGAATTCTCTGTGAACGAGCAGAGAAATGACATAAGTTGGTTTTGAGTTCCTTTCTCCAGGCCACAATATGTTTACCTTGAGGAATCTTGAATAGGCAGGCAGCTAGTGTAAAAAACATAGGGATTTTTCCCAAGGTTAGTCTTACTTATAGATTTCAGAAACAAAAGCCATGTAATACCTTCTTAGACCCACTAAAACAGCAGATTGCTTTTTGTCTACAGATTTCAAGATATTATAAAATGTAGGAATGATTTCTGAAAGTACAACTGATTGGAAATTTTCCCTAGCATGTTACAAGCTGTATGGACTGTAGGTTGACAGAAGTAAATTCTCTATTGTGAATGCATATAGCATGTTGACTGCTCTTTATTTTCAATTTTAGTCTCTTTTGGAAAAGTACTTGATTCCGAACGCTTCGCAAGCAGAAAGCAAAGTTTTCTATTTGAAAATGAAAGGAGATTACTACCGTTACTTGGCTGAGGTTGCTGCTGGTGATGACAAGAAAGGTACAGTGCATTGGTTTCTTAGTATCAAGCTTGTTGTGAACATGTGTGGAGGGGGATGATGCTGGAATCCTGTGTTTTGGATCAGTGAGAGAAAACTGCTTGGATTTTGTAGCATTATTTTCTGCTTTAAAAGCACTGATACAAAGAGTAAGTTCTCACTGGCATATGAATAACCATGGCCTGCTTTTGAAACCTACCTTGAATGGCTAGAGACAACATTTTGAAATGTTGCATATATCACTCCTGGTATATTCCAGTCACATATGACCATCTTCCAAAAAACTAGGGCTGTTGTTAGAGGATAATTACTTTTCATAAACCAGTATAATCTAGTGAAGGGAGCCCATGTGGAGCTGTGGAGACCTTATCTCCTGGCCTCTCTTCTCTCCGCTTCATGCGTCACAACTGTGGTTTTATCATACCAGCAGTAACTGAAGTGGGAGTTAGGAAAACAACGAGCTGCTGAAGCCTTGCTGGTGCTCTAGTGGCTAGAATGTGGACAAAATGCACACTCTTGCCCTCCCACTGTTTGGGAAAGTGTACCATGTCCTGGGTGCTTAGCTGTGTAAATGAGGCCTACTTTCCAATATGGGCAGGATACGCTGTGGGAAATGCTAAGAATAAAGCAGATGCCTCCCTTCTGCCCCACCTCATTCCTTATCCTAAAAGGTGTTGTGTCTTAAGTCTTTTCACCTAGCTTGATGGGTGACCACACAGACAGCAACTAAGGAACTGTTTGACACCAGGATGAGGCTCCTTAAAGAACTTTGAAAAACCAATGAAATCAGGCATAGAGTCCTCTATTGAGAGGAATAACTAATATATGGACACAATAATACCAGACACACAACAGAACTAAATACCAGATTGCTTACATTACGTCCTCACTAGCTGTTGAGCAAGAGGATGCTTTTCCATTTCATCATTTCCCTGTACTCCCACTGAATGTTGCAGGCAGCACCATTTGCCGTTCCTTCTTATATGTCTGGCTACTAGCAGTTACTTTGCAAAGAAGAATGCTCTCCTTCACTGAGAGGTAAAACCTGTGTGGGGGCCGGACCACTTTGATTGCAAAGATTATTAGATCTCTTCCATACAAAGAATGGCCACAACATAGAAAATTAGTATGCCTATAGGAAGACTTTTAACTGAGCATTATCCCTGGCATGCTGCTTTCCCTCCGCACATTTTGGGAGAAGCGTTCAAATGTATGAACCTTTTTTGCCATCTAAAGTGGCACAGCTTTGGTAAGAGCTAGTCTTATGGTGAAGCAGTGCTTGATTGCATTCTCTGTTGTCCTGTGTAGTGGATTTGGGGGGGGTGTGTTTCCAACTGGGGTCTTTTGTACGAACAGCTTACTTACCCATTTTCTTTGGAGAACACAACTACTAGGTGTTAAGTACAGGAGGGCTGTGAAACCACTGCATTCTTCCCCAGTTACTGTAGAGTGGTGGTAAATACTGTATGCCCATAAACATTGAGATGCTCTGCGCATCACTCTTGATGATAATACTTGGAGATGGATGATGATCAGCTTTGAGGTGTAATGCATCTTCTCCTCCCCACCATCCACACTGTCTTTCTAGTTACAAGAAGGTTTATAGTGGGGTGTGTTTAATTAGATCCTGAGATAGAATCTTAAAGGCATTGAATAGACAAGTAGTGTTTTTCTACCCTTTCCACAACTTTATCTGATTTTTTGTTGTTGGGGGTTCTGTGCAAACATACCCTTTCATTCATGTAATCAGGGCAGTGATTCCTGGTCATGCTACTGTATACTTATGGTTGGTGTGCTGTGATTGATCATTGAATCAGAATCCTGTATATCCAGTGTGACTGTGGAGGATAGGGAAGGCAGGGGCAATTTCCCTAATATCTCAGTTGACTTCCTATTTGAGAATATTTGAAAGTATTTACTTATGGCTATTTTGCTGTTGTAAGTTTGCACTGATGGGATAGGTGAAACTTAGCTCTGGAAGATAAGAGTTATCCCCACCATGCCTCCATTGCGACCTGTTACTTCCTTAGTGTGCATTAATAATTTATGCTGGTATGGCAGTTGTACTGAATCTGCAATAACATAACAGTTTACTTGTTCTAACACCACCCAACTGGGCAAGGATCTGTAGCAAAATCTGTTAAAGCCAAGTATTGTTCTTATATCAGTCACTTTTAGCCTTAATGGTGTGCTGTTCTGCCTTTAGGAACATAGTTGTAGCCTTAGTAAATAGGCTAAGATCTGACTTTGGCTCCAATAAGGATAAACCATCTCCTTCCAGTCAGTTAGCACTTACTGGTGTCACTTCTTCATCTGTCCAACTTATGTTTTTTTAAAAACCAAAAGATTATGCTATCTAAAGAGAAACCCAAATGCATAATCAGAGCCACGTTGTTGTCCAGGTGTAGAAATGCAGCTGTCAGTCTTGCTTTGATGGTCAGTACCAGCTTGGAAGAGAAGTGCTGGGAAGGCAGGTGCAAGGAAGTATCATTTGCTGCTTCACCACAGGTGAGCTGCAAACTGTGGAGCCATTCTCAGTACTGTTACAGTATTTTAGTTCTTCTTGGCATCGGTATGTTGCCTTTTAAAAACAAAGGGTAGTTGTGACATTAATTATTCTGTTTACAAGCAGGACATTCTAATATATTGGCTGTGACAGAGGAGTATTGGTGTGCATTATACTAGAGCAAAGCTTATTCAGAAAGCCATGTCCCCATTTTGTCACCCTTGGAAAACTTATTTACTCCTTTTTGCTCTCTCTGTCACACTGAGCTTTGCACCTGCATAGAGTTTCAGTTATGAAACTGAGTAGAATTAGGTGCTTAGCATGAAAACACAAAACATTGAAAACAGTAGCGTCAGAGCATTATCAAAGACTGGTGGTTCCATAGTTCAGCAAAAAACAAAAAGAAAAAATATTGCCTTACACTACAAGTTGAATGTTCTTTTCAAAAGGCCCATTTTAAGCAACAGACTTTTTTTTACTGGTAATAATCCTGGAGGAAGGCATTCCAGAGACAAGGTACCGCCTTATGACTACCATCATACTTCTGTCAGTGTGGGTACATAGAGAAGGACCTTAGATACTGATCTGTTTGCCCAGGTGGATCTGTATGAAAGATAATGATCCTCTGGCCCCAGACCACTTAGGAATGTTACCCATCATAACCAGCATTTTGTTGGTTCCAGAAACTTAATTGGCAACCAGTAATAGATGGAATAAAACTGCAGTAACATGCTGCTGGAGGCCTGTATCAACAAGCTGCTTGGGCATTTTAGTCTTTACGAGTTGCAGCTTCCGAACTCACTTCAAAAGTAGCCCCATTCAGAGAACGATACTGTAGTTTAGTCTGAATATCAGCAAGGCAAGAATAACCGTGGGCTGGTCTGATCGAAGAGAGGGTGCAGAAGACTACAAGAGCGGTCCTCATCTTGGTCTGTCACACTTAGCTCAGACTTCTTCAGCATATACGTGCAATTAGGATCTTTTTGTCTTGATTCAGTATTTTGTTCTTCATTAACAATGAATTCACCCGTTGGGAGAGGTCCTTCTGAGTGTCTCACAATCCCACTTTGTTTTACCATCATGAACAATTTAGTAGTGTAGTTTGCAAACTTCAGTACCTCACTCTTCAATTCTAGATCATTCATGGATAAATTAAATAATACATGTCCCAAAACAGATCCCTTGGGGACCCTACTGCTCACCTCCCGCCACTGCAAAAAGTGCCTGTTTTCCCATATTCTGCCTTCTCTCTTAACCAGTTAAGTTCTTGTTGGGTGCCTTAGTGATTTTAGTAATGCTCTCTTCAAATTCGTTTTTGGTTTATCATCCTATAGCCTTGTGGTTCCTTTGGCAGAGTTCATGCTCCCTCAGATTTCCCTCATTTGCACTAGACTTCTGTTTTTAAAATAGGTCACATTGCTTTTGCCTTTTCTGCTCAGCTAGAATGTACTATTGTGGTTTTAAATACTATCAAAGCATCATGAAGAGACTGGACCTTCCTCTGAACTAATCCTTTAATCTTTGTGGGTACGGCTTTTGAAGTTTAATGTTGCTGTGATGGACCTTTCAGGCACATGTATGTGGAATTTGAGAAGGCTGTGATTACTATAACCGTGTGGTTCAACCACTTTTACCTTCTGCACTGAATCTCAAGTATCACTCCAGGTGATCTCCCCCCAAGTCAGATCTATAGCTAAATATTCTCAGGTATAGTTTACTTGTCTAGAAACCTCTGTCACACTTTTAACATTTACCCAACCAGTCTGAAGATAATTCCAGTTCTCCCATCTTAACTCAGAGGCATACTAATTTCTTTTAAAATAACTTCACTGTATACAGTTTTTCTTTTGTCTTCACTCACCCACTATTTCTGCTTTATCCCTCTAAGATGATCTGACAAGCTTTGGTCATCATCTTTGGGAGGTGAATTTTTCCAAATAAGAGGCTTCTGCACTCCTGTTGACTTTCCTCATGGATACGTTTAAAAGTTGTTTTGCAGCCTTTTAACACTAAGCTTCAGTGGGTCTAGTTCCTTCTTTGTTGTTGTACTTTAAGTTAATATTTAATTGTATTTTATGTATTTTAATTGTTGTATTTTAAGTTAATATTTAAATATAAATGGATACCACTCGTGACCACCTCACATAGATGCTCAATTTTCCTAACTTCTGATACTTTCTCCTTGGGCCTGACACTTCACTGCTGGGGCACCCTTTCAGTCATGTGCTGTCCTGGCCCTGCCAGTGGAGCATCCTTTGCCTCCTTCAGTGCTTTAAGGGCTCCCTGAAACTCCTGTGGTGCAGTGCTGCCTGAGAAATATAGCAGCAGTTGCCTTTTGGCCTGCTGACCTTCCAGGGATGGGAATGACAAGAAGCACTTTAAGCTTGTGATGATCTCTGGTGTCTTCAAGTAGAAGCTACTAGAAGGGTATGCAGATGAACTGCAACCTCCCCAGTCCTCTTGGTACAGCAAGATACAGTTTTAACCCCTTATTTATTACTTATTTAAAACATTTCTACCAAAACAGTACATCTTGCTGCAGCTGTTGATTGGACAGTTGCCAGTTCAGGAGCATTTATACTACTTCAGGCCTGTTTTTCTGTTTATAACCCCATATCGTGTCAGTTTCCTGCAGTGTAATTGTTGAATAGTCTTTTAAGATGAGGCTGTTTGGGGGCTGTTTAGGGCTATGCACTAGAAATTGGTAGCTCATGAATATAGTGAATTGTGCTCTGCCAGTCTAGCCCAGTTAGCTAAGTGTGTAGTTAACCTTTCGAGGATGATTCCTTCCACTGAAGGACAAACTTCTTTCCTCAGAGGAAGGCTGCATGCTTAGTTGAGTGTAACATACCACCGTTAACAACGGTAAAAAATACTAAGATTGTAATTTACTAACATTATGCAATTAAATTTTTAGTTTTGGTGTCTGTTGAGTTCAGCGTAACCTTTGCAGTCTATTAATCTTGTTTTCAGGATTTAAGTACAATATGTACATAAATATGCTCTTGGAGAATGTTACTTACAACTTATAAAACAATCTTTTCCCAAAGCTTTGTTGATCTTGTCCTGTGTTTAACATGCCATGGTCATCAATTACTAATTTACTGTTGCTCTTTGATTTTCAAGGCATAGTGGACCAGTCGCAGCAGGCGTATCAGGAAGCCTTTGAAATCAGCAAAAAAGAGATGCAGCCAACACATCCTATCAGATTAGGTCTGGCTCTAAACTTCTCCGTGTTCTATTACGAGATCCTGAATTCTCCGGAGAAAGCCTGTTCCCTTGCAAAGACTGTGAGTTACGAGTCTGATTAACACTGTTTCTGTATTAATGTAATAAGTTTTACATGTTCAAATGTACTCTTTTTAATCACAGGCTTTTGATGAAGCCATTGCTGAACTTGATACGTTAAGCGAAGAGTCATACAAAGACAGCACACTAATAATGCAGTTACTGAGAGACAATTTGACAGTAAGTATGTGAATAAATTGTGTTTAAGCAAAGCAGTAATCATCTTAGTGGTTCCAGTTGGTGTTCAGTATTGACTAGGTACTCTTGTGCGAATTTATTAGGTGACCAAGGTTTAAATTAAAAAATACTACATGGAGTGAGATTTGTGAATATGGGTTTGCATCATTCAGCTGTGTGGTGGCAGTGAAAAATTGCCACCAAGCCACAGCTGATGAATGGCAACCATGTGGATTATTCAAGTCAAGATACATTCAGAGGTGGTTTGCAATTGTCTGCCTCTCTGTTGCAACCCTGGACTTCCTTGGTGGTCTCCTATGCAAGTGCTAACCAGGGCTGTCCCTGCTTAGCTTATGAGAACTGACGAGATGAGGCTAGTCTAGGTCATCTAGGTCAGCTTGTGTACCTTTTGCAATAATTCCTTATTTCAAAAATGCATAGATTTCTTAGAGCCTACTCAAATATGCTTGCTTATTTACACTAGCTCTAAACCACCTAAAGCTTCACTCGATAACACATTATTGTGTTTTTCTTAAACAGTTGTGGACATCGGATACCCAA
The DNA here is from genome assembly GCF_001447785.1 of Gekko japonicus. NCBI lineage: Eukaryota > Metazoa > Chordata > Lepidosauria > Squamata > Gekkonidae > Gekko > Gekko japonicus. Next base: position 195,013 of record NW_015177078.1, on the reverse strand, counting down.
GGAGATGAAGCTGAAGCAGGAGAAGGAGGGGAGAATTAACCAGCCTTCCAATTTGTCTGCCTCATTCTAAAATTTACACAGTAGACCATTTGTCATTCATGCTGTCCCACAAATAGTTTTTGTTTACGATTTATGACAGGTTTATGTTACTTCTATTTGGATTTCTATATTTCCCATGTGGTTTTATGTTTAATATTAGGGGAATAGAGCCAGTTAACATTTGGGGAATTTTTGTTCATCCAAGGTGGCCAATATAGGGATGTGGAATTTTTATAAAAGTTTTACATGTTTGGCGTAGTACTCTGGGTACTTTGTGGCTTCCCACAAAAGCCAACGTTAAACAGCTTCCTATGTTGAGCAAAGAGAAAACTGCTTGCCTATTGGTCTGTCACAGTGGTTAAAAAGGGATGATTGGTTGCAGCCACACAGGTGTAATGAATGTGGGTACTTCAAAGCTGGAACACATAGCAGAGGGCAATATTGTTCCATGGATGTTGCATGTCAATCATGTGAAATCTGTGGAAACTATGGTCCAAGTATACATCCTTGATTGCAGCTGAAAAGTGTTCCTTAAGGTGGTTTGCTAACCCAATGAATTTTCTTTAGTGAAGGGCAGAAACGGTTCACATTCCATTACTTGTAAAGTTACCTGCTGTTGCTTTCATTATTTTTGCTACACAATTTATTTGTATTTAAATGGTTTAGGCAACCTAAGAACAAATGTACAAGTAAAGATGCAGTAAAAATGAATGCTTGATATCCATAATTACACTGTATATCGAGCACAGCAGTAAAACAAAAACCCATGTATTTAACTTTTTTAGGGTTTTGCTTTTGTGATTTTTTTTGATACTTTGCCTAACATGCATGTGCTGTAAAAATAGTTAACAGGGAAATAACTTGAGATGATGGCTAGCTTTGTTTAATGTCTCCTGAAAAATTTTCATGAACAATCTAAGCATAACTGTTAAGAACATGTGTATTAAGTTGATGTAAGTGGAATAAAAGTTTTATGAATGGACTTTTCAACTACCTTCTCTGTAGCTTTCATGTACGTCTGGAGTTCTTTTCAGGGTATCTTGGCTTTTTGTAAAACCATAAATGTTACGTTTTGTATTCCATTCTCTCTGCATCCAGGTTTGTATCACTTTTGTTCCAGCATCTGAAGTTGACCGTATCCATCTCTTCCTGAAAAATCTTTTGTAAGAATGTCTCCCTGGTCTGAGAATCAGTTTGTTTTCTTCTGAACTGCTTTGGCAAGGGCTAGAGAGGTAATGGCAGAGAGCTGAGGGAGAAGTGAACGTGATTGTGTTTTGTGGAATCTGAAATCCCCCTCCCCTGTCTTTCATATTGGCCACCACACAAATTTCTAACGTATTTGTATGCCTAGCAACCAACATCCTTACACTAAAGGGGCATGAACTGCTAATTGTGTTTCTAACTTATTTCTAACTTATTTGTATGCCTAGCAACCAGCATCCTTACACTAAAGGGGCATGAACTGCCATGTTTAATGTTAAGCCTGTAATGCAGAAAGTTCAAGAACTGAACATGTTCATGACCAAATGTTCCATACATACACCCACTATTTGGTATGCATTTTGCTAATTAATAAGCTGCTGATTTGGAGCACTTTAGTTTAAAAGAACAATGTAAATGTTCCAATGGTTCCTATAGGAATATAGGCTTCAATCCACTGGAAATGTCTACTGATGGAAAGGGTTTCCATCTGTGGAGTACATCTTCCTTTCTTTCCCCTCCAGCTGGAGCCCCAAATGCCCTCCAGTGATGCCTCTATGAAACAGGCAACTGCCAGGAACAGCATGGGGTCGGAGCTGACCAGAAATCACACACACACCACTTAGTTTTTAGAAATCTTATGTTGGATCCTACCTGTAGTTCCCCATAACTAATAGTCTCTCACAAGAGCTGTACTATGTGTTTACTTTACTTCTTAAAACCAGTATCAAATCGACCTAAATAGACCACCTGTTTATTCCATACTTGCTGGTTTCAGTGTTCATGAAGAATCTTCCTTGACCTTTCTATTGATTTGAAGTATACAATTTTATTTCTCTTGTTCTTTAGAGCTAAAATTATATGGAATTGGGTGTTACAAGCTGCTTAGGCAAAAACAGGCAAATAAAATACATTGACATATTCCAGCACTGTAATATAAACATGACTTTGTCCACTATTAACAAGCAAAGGGCGGTGGTCTTTTGGGGCCGGAGCGTGCCGGAGCATTGCTCTGGGAGCCCAGAAACTGGCAAAATGGCGGTGGGAGCAAGCCCCACCCCCAACTCCCTGTGCTACGGCCGGTTGCTGGCTTTCTGGGGCCCGCGCCGGAGCACTGTGGCCCCAGGGAGGCTTGAGGAGGCCCGTTGACGCCTTCCTGGGGACCATGCTGGGGTGCTGAGGCCTGAGGAGGTGTGTTGCTGTGTTCCCAGGGCCCGCCCCGGAGCGCTGGGGAGGCCTGAGGTGGCCCATCGCTGTGTTCCCAGGGCCCGTGCCAGAGTGCTGTAGCCCTGAGGAGGCCCGTCGCCGCTTCCCCGGGGCCTGCACCAGAGCACTGCGGACCCCGGGGGGCTGGAGGAGGCCCGTCGCCACCTCTCCGGGCCAGCGCCAAAGCGCTGCTGCCCAGGGGAGGCCAGAAGAGGCCCCCCGCTGCCTTCCCAGGCCAGTGCCAGAGCACTGCGGCCCAGGGGAGGCCAGAAGAGGCCCCCCACCGCCTCCCCGGTCCAGCACCAGAGCGCTGAGGCCCGGGGAAAGGCCAGAAGAAGCCCCCCGCCGCCTCCCAGGGTAAGTGAGGGATCAGTGGGGGTGGCGGAGGCTTGATTGGGGAAGTGGGGGTCGGAGAACTGCCCCCTCCCCCCATCTCTTTGCCCTCTTTCTTTT
>NW_015177078.1:190499-191930 GCF_001447785.1 Gekko japonicus | reverse complement strand
CCCCCCCGGCTCCAGAAGGGAAGGGGAGGCTTTTGAAGATGCCTTCCCCCCCTTTTGCTTCCCCTTCTGACATCACTTCCGGTGATGTCAGGGGGCGTTGCATATGCTAATGAGCTATTATGCTAAAAGCCTAGTAGCTCATTAGCATACCATATGCTAATAAGCTCCTACAGCTCTTTTTCTACGAAATGACCCCTGGGTAAAGGGTATTTAGAAGTGGTTTTGCAGAGACTTAAGCTAGATTTTTCCAGTTTCTATTTAACTTCATATTCTGAGGATTTAAAGTATTAAATGATTGTTCATATGCACTTGTCTGAACTAATCTTTAACCAGCCACCAGAGGTGCTTTAATTACTGTAGGACTTGTATTACCATTCACAAGTAGTTGGTACGCTATTGCTGAAGATCGAGCTAACTTTACTTTACAGAAAACTCTATCACAGCTGCTACTGTTAGGGTTGAACATCCCACCAATAGCGATTTATGAGAACTTTATTAAATAACAGTTCTCTGATCTAGGCCAGGGGTGGCCAAACTGTAGCTCGGGAGCCACATGTAGCTCTTTCACACAGTTTAACTTAATGTTAATAAAAAACAAATTTGCATATTTTTCAATAAAAACGTATGTAATATTCGTGCCTTGCGGCTCTCAAACATCTGACGTTTATTCTATGTGGCTGTTACGTTAAGCAAGTTTGGCTACCCTAATCTGGGCTATTAAAGGGCAGAAAGAAGAAACCTGTGGCCAAAATCTTTCAAGGGCACAATAACAAGCAATGAAGAAGGCGTCAAAGCCAATGAAAGTTGAGTATAAGCCAGTATTGAAGTACCATTATTGAGACCAAACTGGGTTTCATTAATAGAAAAATCACAACTGATTCATGGAAGGTATTTCTGCCTCACTGAGCATACGTGAAAACAGCTTTGGAGTACTATGTTCTAGTTGTTACATGACAGAAGCTGGAAAGAATTCAGAGTCCAGGAACAAAAGTTATTCAAGGCCTGACATCAGTGGAGCAGCAGAGCATGTTGTCCCAGGTTTAAATGGCATTTGTAATTACTACCTGGTGAAAATGCTGACAAACCTGAAAGGCATCTCAAGCCACTGACACTGGGAAATGCAGTAAACAAGAGCAGTCTCTGGGCAGTTGCTGCCCTGTGTGATGTAAGCCAAGATGCAAGTTGTTAGGCTCTGCATGGGGGGGAGGGATTCCCTTTAGACCCACCTGTTTAAAATACACCTGAAATGATGAGTATAGTACATAGAAACTAGCTGTAGGTTGGAGTATGGAACTACAACTTCTGTGGCAAGGAGGTTCTTTAGCCCTGCGAAGTGTTTTGAGGGGGATTACATGCCTCCTGCCTGTGACAGTCTCCTTGGTTACTGATATGCAAAACCATGTTAGCAATGGTGAGGGCAAATTTACTGCT
>NW_015177078.1:174062-190453 GCF_001447785.1 Gekko japonicus | reverse complement strand
TGAACCTTGTGGTTCTACATGAATGCTTTTTGTGGTACGAATCCAGATCTTTATAACCACTGGGCCATTTTAGCTTGGTAAGGATATGCTGGATAATGTATTGGGTTGAGATCTTTGGTTTGCAAACCTGTTCCCCATCTTAGTGGATTGTGGTGGTTACAGTTGATACAATGCTTTATTTACAATTCCACCCTTCTATGAATAATTTTATGAACTCCTGTTTTATTATCTTGTGAGCCACTCAAAACCTGCTTGTGGGGTAGAGCAAGATATAAACTGAACAAATAAATACGAAAAAATGCTCATTGTAGCGTGTTGTAAGTGTAGTCCTGGCCTCTCTCTGCTCACAGGCTGTTTCTTGAAAATGGGAAAAGGCATGGTCTCAATCCAGTTTAGTTACCAGATTGACCACTCAGGGCAGTGCTCTTAGTCTCGGGGCTTTCAGGACTGTTTATCATACAATAAATGTCCAGTTTTCTGTGCGGGAAGGAGCCTTTAGCGTTTGAGGGAGGATTCTATGGATCATGGCCACACTGACACCAAACAGATTTTTCTGCAAACGTGGGGGACTCTGGGTTTCCAAAAGGATCTGAAAAGTTTTTTAAAAAATACATTGGGGGTTTAAATTCTCACCAAATTTAAAAAGTGTTCGCACATGTGCAGACAATGCACGTACCAGAAGAGTTGGTGGCCGCTGCAGGGAGCCACTTCGGGCCTGGCTGTGGCAGTAGAGGACAGTGGGAGCTGCTTCAATGTGAGTGGTGGGGTCTGGAGCTGTGCCAGCCTTGGCAATGTGCTCCTCTCCGTTTGTGTATTCTAATAAAGTCGGTGTTTGGAGCTGTGCACCGGCAAGACATCTTTCTGTAAACCTGATCAACATCCCAGATTTTGAGAAAAATGTGAAATCTTAAATACATTGGGGTTTTAAAAAAACCTGAAATGATAAATTAAGTGCCTGTAGCTTTAAGTAATTACTTATCTCATTGGCTGTTGCTAAGCAGTCATAGATTCTAAGCTTGGTTCTGTTAGTAAAAGGCAGGGGAAGGGGCAGGGCCCTTTCCAGACTTATTTTAGCCTTTGAGGGAAGCCTTATTGGTGCCAGGCCTGGGAAGGGTTGCCAGCTCCAGGTTGGGAAATTCCTGGAGATTTTGTAGTTGAGTCTGAGGAGGGCAGGCTTTGGGGAGAGGCTTCAGCTGGATATAATGCCATAGTGTCCATCTTCCAGAGCAGCCATTTTCTCCAGGGGAACAAAACACTGGAGTTCAGTTGAAATTCTGGCGATTATTAGGCCGATTTTTAGGCAGATCACTGAATGGCGGCTGTCATCGCTAAACAAGATGATTAATGGTCATTAGCACTTTATAATGTTAGAAGGTTTTAGGATTGTTTATAATTGTTATTTATATGTTTTTATTTTTATGTAAGCTGGCCTTGGCTGGGAGAGCGGGGTATAAATTTGGTAAATAAATTCTAGGAACGCTCCAGTTTCCATTTGGAGGCTGGCGAGCCTAGGCCTGGCAGCACCCTCTGGGTGACTTGATAGTGATACCACCTGATTCAGCTACGCCTGGCTGCTTGCTACGATTCAACAGAAGCCACCCTATGAAAGCTAATGTAGTATAGCAGTTAGCACTTCAGAGTGCGGTGTGGGGGACTCAAATTTGAATTCCCATCTTGTTGTGGAAGCTCACTGGGTGATTTTTGACCAGTCACATACTTTCAACCTAACCTACTTCACAGGGTTCTGCAGATAAAGAGGAAAGGACTACAATGTAAGATGCTTTGATCCTCACTGTGGAGAAAGGCAGGGTATCAATGAAATAAATAATAAATACAGCTGAAGATGGGTCTGTGAATGGCTGAGAAGGAGAATAAGGCGGGAAAGGGAGAGGATATGGGGATTGCTAGGGAGAGGAAAAGAGGAAATAGTGTGGGGAGGGGGATAGAGGGGAAAGTAAGGTGCTACTCCACAAGTCCTTGAGGGTTCCCTACCATGCAACTGGGCCTGGCCCAGAGACCAGCACCACAAAATTAGGCCACAGGTTTCCAAGGGAGAGGCTCCCGGTGGGGTGGTGCTTAAGACCGGGGGGGGGCAGATAAAGGTAGGTTGGCTGTTGGGTGGGAAGGAGATAGGGTTATTAACTTCCTGTTAGAAGAAGAGAAGAGATTGGATTTATACCCCGCCCTTCACTACCCAAGGGTGTCTCAGACCGGTTTACAAACTCCCTTCCCCTCCCCACAACAGACACCCTGTGAGGTAGGTGGGGCTGAGAGAGCTCTGACAGAAACTGCTCTTTTCAAGAACACCTCTGACAGAACTATGGCTTACCCAAGGTCATCCAGCATCTGTGAGTGGCGGAGTGGGGAATCAAGCCCGGTTCTCCCAGATTAGAGTCTGCGTACTTAACCACTGTCCGCTCACCGTTAAGAAATACCTGGAGATTTGGGGTTGGAGCCTGGGGATGGTGGGATTTGGGATTTGGAGAGGTATAGATTCCACCCACCACAGCAGCCATTTTCCAGGGGAGCTAGGGATCTTCATCGTGGTCTCTGTGCAGTCCCACACATGGGTTGGGCGCCTGTGCACGACCTTGATTGGAGAACATTCCAGAGCTTGCCTCAGGAGTCTTTTTTGGCGGGCTCTCTTTGGGGAGCAGACACGCACTGTGCATGCCTGGAGCGGGGGGGGGGGAAGAGCCTCCTCCCACTCAGTTCGACCATCTTCATATTCACACCTCGCAGCAATCGCTCTTCAAATTGTCTCAGCTGAGTTTTTTCTCCTTTGTTAACTTCTCTTTGCTCCTTTCCCTTGTTTTTCTTCTAAAGCAAACCGGGGGGTGGGGTGGGGGGGGTGGAGTTCCCTTTACTATTTTTTCTTTTGTTCTTTTGCTCTCCCCTTGGGAAGGTGTTTCCATGGGCCGCACCCTATTTTTTAAGTCGTGTTGCCATTGTCCTACTAAACTCCCATCTAACGACAGCTACGACCTTTGTTTAATTTGTTTGGGGGAGTTTCATCAGGTTGACTCATGCCCTCATTGTGCCAAGGTCACTAGGCAGGCCCGTAGGAATAGGGCGGCCCACCTTCGCACAGTTCTTTTGGAAGCTGCCTTGCGCCCTACAATGTCTTCAACAGCGTCTTGTGCTTCTTCTGCCCCTCAGAAGCCGCCTTCTCTCTCAGAGAACACTAAATCTTCGAAACAGAAATTTAAAAAGTGAGATGATAAACCTCTTCGACGCCGATATCGAAGTCGTTGAAATTGACTTCAGCTCCGAAACTCTATCCCGTGATAATCTCCGGTCTCTCGATGTTGACTCCTAAGGTGGCCTCTACAGCAACCTCTGCTCAGAAGTCTAAGCACCAGCCTTCGACTTCTCAGCCGGCTTTATCCTCTCCGACAGATTTCATTCTGCTTGGTCAACACTCTTAAGTCACTGCTGCAGAAGTCTTCTTCTCACCATGGTTCTCCGAAGGCTGTTGCCCGTCGCTCTACATCCTGGTTGCCTGTCGCTCCTGCTTGTTAATACTTCATCACTGGGCTGCTGCACTTCCTAGCCTCCCTACGTAGCACATCTGTTTCTGTGCAGATACTGGAGAGTGCCTGTGGCACCATGGGGGGTGGCTGACACACAACCTTCATGCTTCTTGTCTACTTTAAATCCTAATTTAAGAAGCTCGGAACTCCCTGTTAAGGAGTAATATTGGGCCAAATAAATAATGATGGGGCTGGATCAGTGCAAGCAAATAAAAAGGAGGGCTCAGGCTTTCCGCTAGTTTTGCATTAGTAAGCTCCGCCTTTGGCTGTTAGGCATTCTAAATCTGGCCTGTACATGAAATAACCTGACGGATGTTGCTACATCTAGCAGTGAATTTAGGACCCAGTTTTGGAGCAGCAGATTCTGGACCTTTGGCCACTTGTGTTGCTGAGTCCCATGTGATTCTTATGACAGCATGATGCCAGAAGGTCATATTGCAGCAGGGAAAATGGTTGTGACTCTACAGAGTGATAGATCAAGCAGCTGCTGCTGCATTTATCCTAGCAGTAAGACAAAGCTATTTTGGTGGTTGATTGTTTCGTACATGTGGGATCCTTCTCTGAAACCCCACTCTCTGTTTCGCGAACAAATTTGCAATGGACCTTTTTCTGTTTGCCTTCGAGAGTAGAAGTGTATGGTTAGGTTACAACTGACAAATTGTCCATCCAGGAAAAAAGACGGGAGGCAGGAGGTATTGCTTGCATGTCTCATTTCTCATCTACATGTAAATCTTGGCTAATGGCTATGACACTTCTTAGGAATTTAGATGCAAAGTATCATTCCTAAATGCTTCCATGTGTTTAGGAATGAGAGGAGCAACCCCAGTGCTCCGTTCATGCGCCAGTTCGTAGAACCAGTCTGCATATCCACTGCTGAAAGCCTAGGGGGCGTCCTAGATGTATCCCTAGATACCTGGTGGTGGCTGTTCAAATGTGGTGGTCCACCTATAGTCTGGGGCAGGGTAGAAAATGAACAGCATGTGGGGGGCAAAGTATGCATTTATTTTAGTTACATAGGCTTAGGTTTAATTTCCATCAATAATCTTAACTATAGAGTCCTGGCCCTTGGCTTTGACATCCAGCCTGTGCCACCACTCGCATTAGGAAAAGCATGGAGCAGAAAAATTGTTTAGACCTTGTAGGCACTCTTCAGGACACCATCTTAAGCAATCAGTGAAACAACAGCACTTTACAATTTATGATCTATTTATAATTGATTTGTTTTAAATGATTTTATGTGGGATTTTAATTGCTATTTATGTGTTAATTGGTGTAAGTCGCCCTGCTTTGTGGGGAGGGCGGGGTATAAATTAAATAAATAAATAAACAAAATATCAGGGCACAGCCATTGTAAAAAATATTGGAAGTGAACTTTGAAGGAAATTAGAGCAGCAGAGGGCAATTCTAGGGCTCAGGTGCCAGCATGGCACTAGTATAAAAAGGTAAAGGTTCCCTTGCTCGAAAGCCAGTCGAGTCCGACCGTAGGGTTGCGGTGCTCATCTCCGTTTCAAAGCCGAAGAGCCAGTGCTGTCCGAAGACGTTTCCGTGGTCATGTGGCCGGCATGACTAAACACCAAGGCAGACGGAACGCTGTTACCTTCCCACCGAAGTGGTACTTATTTATCTACTTGCAATTTCTTGCTTTCGAACTGCTAGGTTGGCAGGAGCTGGAACTGGAGACGGGAGCTCACTCCGTCATGCGGCACACTCGGGTCTCGAACTGCTGAACTACTGACCTTCCACAGCCTGCAGTTCAGTGTCTTAACCACTTGAGCCACCGCAGCTCCTTATGGCACTAGTATAGATAGCTGCTATTGTATATTCTCAGGAGAGGAAACTGTGAGCACCAACAGCAACTGCTAATAGGAATGTTGTGGGGATGCCCCATATCAGATATATGTGGACGCACCCAGCCAATGGAGCAGGAGAGTGCTTCTCTGACCTCATCCTCACAGAACACAAGGGAAGGACTGAAAGGAACATAGCAACCCCTGCCCTAGGGAGGGCTGGGGAATACACCGGAGCCTGGTCACTGCTCAGAGCCTGGAAAAAGGAAGCTAGCTTAGATTCTGGTGGTTGGAAGGCTTGGACTATGACATTAATATATTGCAACAGAAAGCAATGTAGAGAATGCATAAGCTAAGGCTTTTGACTCTTGGACTTACGGTTTGTTCTGTCTAATGCAGGTCTTGGGGGTTTTGCTCTGTGACTTTAGAGTGTTGTGTTGCTGTAGATTGAACCTTTTGTGTTGACAGAAACTAAATAAAACTTTCCATACTTTTAAAATAAAAAGAAGAGTTTGGTAACTTCAGTAGAGCAGTTCTGGGGACCCATGGGGTTCAGTCTTGGATTCCTTGACACATGCCTATGCAAAATTTGAACCTATAAATATGTATATATACCAGAATGGTGTAGTGCAGGGGTGTCGAGCTCATGAGGGTCGGATTTGACATAAATGACACCTTGTTGGGCTGGGCCATGTGTGACATAAAATGTAACGCCAGGTAGCAGAGATATAAACTTTATAAAAGACACAAACACAAAGAGGTTTTTCTACTTAAAATAAAAACATGCTTAAAACATTAGCACTCTTGCAATATTTTGTTTATTTAACAGGGTCTGATAACTGACACCTCTGCTCTGAATTATTGCATCAAAATATCTGTGCTGTTGCAATCTTTAGTATGCTGTTCAGGTGTGTATCTGTAAGCTGCAAACCTACGATGATGCAGCAGCAGCAAAACTGGAAGCAGAAGCAGAAGACAGCCAGTTCCACTGCGGGCCTGATAGAAGCCCGCAAGTTTGACACCTCTGTTGTAGTGGTTAGACTGTTGATCAGGATCTGGCAGACTCTGGTCCAAATCACCTCTGCCGTTAAAGCTTGTTGGGTGACCTGTGACCAGGCACACATTTTCAGCTTACCCCATAGGATTGTTGTGAAAATAAAATGGGGAAGAGAACAATGTAAGCAACTTTGGTTCTGGACTTGGAAGAAAAGCAAGGCATAAATGAAGAAAATTAAAATAATCAATATGTCTAGTTATTAACATGGCCAAATCTGTGGATACTTAAATCTGGAGACTGGAGCCATGGACAGACAAGACAGATTTTTCTGCAAATCCCGAAAAACACCCCAGGCTTCCAGGAATATTTTTTAAAAGCATTGGGAGGGTTAAAACCTCTAAAATAATAGACACAGCACCTATAGCTTTAAGAAATGAAATGAATGCCCTCAGTGGCCACTGCTAAGCAACCACACAGTATTCCCAATCTTCAAGGCTTGGCTTCTGTGAAGAAATGCATTTTTTTATTTATAAAAATTTTGGGTAGAAATCTGACCTGAGAAAAACCTGGGCAGAGAACAGGCAGGGAGGGAGAAGTGAGTTCAATGGCTTTCCAGCCTCACCTCAGCTACCTCTTAAGAAATGCTAATGGTCCAGCTAGAGACAATAGGATGGTCCAGGCTACCCCATCCTCCATGCAGGGAATTGAGATTTGGAGGAATTAAGACTTGAAATTTCGGGAGACATCAGGAAAAGCTTCTTTGGCCCAGCCTGCCCTGGTCACTGGGTGGGGGAAAGACAGATAATAAAACTCTTGGGTGTGAGGAGGTGGTTCTTTTTTGTGCTGAGTCCATCAGATCAGAAAGAACTTTTAACTGAGGTCTGTGGGAGGCAGCCATTGCCATGTGCTAGCCTAGACAGCTGAAGGAAGCTACAAGGTAACTGAACCTCTGTAGAGATTCATAACATTCTAAGATAAGGAGCTGTCCTATATTTAACCACAGATAGGGCATGTATAGAGGGTGGGAAATAGGAATTGCATTTTACCCTTTTCTTTTGACTCCCTTTCTCAATCTGGTGCTGTGCTAAGAGTATGCCTGTAAACATTTTCTTTTTAATAAATACTTTACAATTTTTGATGCTGGAAATGGTTCTCTGTACCACATAGGCCTCCACCATCTTGGACACACTATTTTAAAAGGAGTGCCGGGGTAAGGCAGTCAGTTGGCAAGCGGCTATTCCTCCAGGGGTGCACCAGGCAGTAAACTGTCCCCGTGGTGACCAGGCGCTGGGCAGTGGGAGACACAGAGGCAAAGACTCAGAACTTGGAAGGGAAGCTGGGAGTCCTCACCCTCCCAGTGGGCAATTCCTACAGAGGTCAGGTGGTGGTAGTGGGTTACTGGAGAGAGAGAAAAGCCTCTTCAGGTGATGAGAAAACCTTGGAGGGCAGGGTAGAACAGGCCTGCAGGCTGGAACAGGATACCACAGCTTCTTCAGTAAAAGTCAGGGGGAGGGAGCAAGTTGCTTTGTAAACCTGTTTTGGTATTTGGGAGAGAATTTATCTGGTCAAGGCCCACCAGCAGCCAGGGGGTAACTAGGTACCATGCAACTTGCATGTCTCACCTGGGCCTGGCTGCTCACTACTGTTCAACAGCAACTAACTTGTGTAAGTCAGTGTGGTGCAGTGGTTACAAATTCAGGCTAAGATCTAGGAAACCAAATCACCACTCAGCTGTGGAAACTCATTGGATGATCATGGGCTGAATTTACCTCACAGGGTTGTTTTGAGGATAAAATGGAGGAGAGGAGAATGATGTAAGCTACTTTGGGCCCCCATTGTGGAGAAAGGTGAGGTATAAATGAAATAATAAAATTAGCTGAAGATGGATGACAGATTAATGGTAGACTGGTTGATGGGTAGAAGAGAAGGAAGTAGGGTAAAGGTGGTGGGGACTGCCAGGAGGATGGAAAGAGGAAACCCCTGCCAATCCTTCCAGGCTCCCTACTGCACAAATGGGCCTGGCCCAGAAGCTCGAACCATGCAATTGAACCATAATTTTCCTGGGTAGAGGCTGCCAGGAGGCGTGAAGGAGTAAAAACTGAAGATGGGGGGTGGCAGAAAAGATAGGTTGGCTGTATGTGGGAAGGAGAGAAGGAAACAAAGGGAGAGGCTATGAGGATTTTCAGGAAGGGAAAGAAGAGATAGTGGGGGAGGGAAAATGAGATGCCACCCACAAGTCCTTGCAGGTCCCTCATTTTTAAAATATGTATAATAATTCCTACTGCATTCTCGGCCCATCTGAATGAATGAGACGGTACAGTGTTTGAAACCAGTTGTGCTTGAAGTTTAATATTAAGAGGTGACTAACCCTGCTAAAAGCCTCTTGAGCCGAGTTATTTGGTTAAAAAGCTAAGCAAATGCTCACTTCTATTCTTGAACCAAAAATAGTAGCTGGTGTTCAGTGCCTTCCAGCAATTAGGATTACATAATTGTTCCTCAGTAGCTCTGAGCAATAGCGAGCTGTGGTATTTCCATCAAGCCTTAGCAGACATTTCTATTAGGTAATTGGGCAAGGCTTGTCCAATCCCTACATGGGCCTTGGAAACTATTAGCCACAAGTGAAACAAGGGGAGGGTGGGAGGCTGCTGCACAGATAGATTTTCCTGAATTCCATAGTATATTGCAAGCACTGTGTTCCATTCATCTTCTTGACTGTAGGGGCCCTGTGATTTGTACATCTTAAGAAGTACCTTCATACAAAGTAGGCTGCACAAACAACAGGTCATCTGATAAAGCTATTGCTAGAATGTACCACTTTAGCCACCAGGTGTATAAATGAATGCATCTCTGTATTATTATTATTTTTTAATCTGCACAGCAAAGAAAAATATTCAAGCCTACCCTTCCTGATAAGTCAGTTGTCAACATGTGGGTGGATTTTTATTACAGCGGAGCAGCCAAAGCAGAGATCCCATGTGCGGTCTGAAATGGTATGGCCCAAGAACAACTGTTTCAAGATTTGCTCTTGGCTTCCTCTTTCCTTGCCCAGGGTGGCTGCATCCCTGTATTACTCCTCATGCACAGACTTCCTGCTTTATTTACCTTTCCTTCTGCTTAAGAGCTATGTTGCAACCAGCAGAAGTCCAGTGGCACCTTGTGCGTGTCAAATTTCAGCCCACTTATGGTGACCCTGTAGTGTTTTCAAGGCAAGAGATGTTCTGAGGCGGTTTACTGCTGCCTTCCTGTGCATAGTGACCCTGGTTTTCCTTGGTGGTCTCCCATCCAGATACTAACCAGGGCTGACCCTGCTTGGCTTCTGAAATCTGAAAAGATTGGGCTAGCCTGGATAATACAGGTGAGGGCAGTGGGACCTTAAAGACTAAAACAATGTGTTCCTCCACAAGCTTTCATGAGTTGGACCTTACTTCTGCAGACGCATATGGAGTGTCTAATCGTGTTGCAGACACCTTTATTTCCAGAAGTTATGTGGAGGAAGAGATGGTGTTGTAACAGAGACTGAGGTTTTTTTAATTAATATTTTATTGAGTGTACATATATCCATATATTTTATACATATCTTTACACTTCATTTTCCTTATATTCTCCTCTTTCTAGAAATCATATTTAGCATTGAAAGCATATAAATAATCTCCATCCTCGTTATCTTATTCCCTTTCTTTACCCGCTTAACCAGACCACCGTACAACATTCCTCTAGTTCATAATCTAAACATTATTAGATTATTCCTTAATTTATCTAAGATTTCTTTTCTTCTTTAGCTGGATTTCTTCCATACACACTTATTTTATACTTATATTGTATCTTCTTCCAAACCTATCAAGGAAAGTTGAACAGGGTTGCCTCCGAAACTGGGTGCTGCAGAGAAACCTCTGCAACAGAAGGAAACCCTCCTCCCTCTGTTCGGAGGTCTTGGGGGGGGGGGCACACCCTTCCCTTCCTTGGTATGCTGTTGGTTTAACAATTCCATTCCTGTTGTCTATTTTCCTTTATTATAATTCACACTTATCCTATCTATTAACTCTAACTCTATATACTAACATACTAGCATGCTAACTCTAACTTACTTTATGAATTACTTTCTACCACTCTGCTACCAAATATAATATCTCAGTTCAAACACTTCCATTCCTTTAGTTACTGCATCTACTAAATTTTTCCCTATGATCTCATTAAAAGCTGTGAACTTTTTTTTTTTTCAAATTGATGACTAAATGTCCCAGGGGCAGCCATCTGTACTGAATTCCTTTATCTCTGAGGATTTTCGCTGTTTCCCTGAGACGTCTTCTTGCATTAATTACCTCCACTGGAATGTCAAGAAACAGATATACAATCGTGTCCTCCAGACTCAATTGCAAAAAGTTTATTTTTCATCTGTAGCTGTTTAAACTCAACAATAATGTCGGGGGGAGCATTTTCAGGGGCCTTTTTGGAGATGTTTACCTGGAAGGCGGAGCTGATGATCCCTTCAGGAGATGCTGCTTCTGCTGCTGTGAGAAGGATTTGAAGCAGCTATTTGTTTAAAGCTGTAGTGAAATTTTCTTTTTCACCAACGTTTACAGATACTCCATGAAGTTTGGCTTTCTTTTCTCTGAGTTTTGTTTCCTGGAGTATGATCTTATTCTTAGCCCATATCTCAAACTCCTTAAATTCTTTGATGTCTTCTGCGTTCTTTTTTGTCGACTGATGTGCTAATTCAGCTTTCCTCTGTTGTTTTCAAGGCTGCGGTAAGATCGTCTAATTTCTTATTTATTGGCTCAATTGTTTGAGCAATCCAAATTCTTTTTTTAATTGTCCAACCTCTCCACTCAGTGACTTTATATCATTCTTAATTTCATTCAATATCACAGTCTGTTTGCTTTGGTCGGGGTTACTCCCCCCCCCCCGCGCCATTTCCTCTAACAGAGAAGCCTCTAGGTCTGAGTCATCTGAGTGTTCTATGTCAATATTACTCTTTTTAGGAGGTCTGTAAGGAGGATTTTTGGCACCTTTTTTGCTGTAGTTCTTCCCATACCTGGCATTGATATTTATTCCAGTCAAGGCTGTGTTTTCTGTAAGCAGAGTTTTCTGCAGGAATAGCAGGAGTTGGAAGGGATGCAGCCAGCCGGAAGCTCAGCCGCTCCCCCCTCCCTGAGACTGACTTTTAAATCATCCAGGTGTCCCTGAGAAAGGGAATGAAACAGATGTGGTTGTTAAATAAACAGATCTAGTGGCACCTTAAAGATGAACATAATTTTATTCCAGCACAAACTTTTGTGAACTAGAGTCAACTTCTTCAAATGAAATGTTCTGGTTCCTCACAAGCAGACCTCCAAATGTGGGAGGTATGGAAAGAATAAACAACAAGGTCAAAGGGCTACAGGAAGTTGGATGTGAAATATAACTATGAAAATCTCCAGCCAAGAAAAGTTCAACTTTACTAAACTAGTTAACACCTGCAAAGGAAGGGGAGTCCCAGGTTCTGCTAAGATAATAAGTAAGAAACTTGAAATTAGACTCCACGTATGTAATCTTTGTATATAAGTCAATAATGCAAATATTACAAAGCCACAGTAAGCCTTCAATGCTCTGTCTTCCGAAGGAAATCTAATGCAGTAGAGATGCTGCTTTCTGGAACTTCCAGCTGCTTGAAAAACTGAGCATTGAGTAATGTGAAAAGGAGGGGGAGAATTTCCTGATGCAGCCACCACCAGGCAAGTCAGGACGGAAACTAGACCAAGCTAACTTGAGAAAGAGTTTTCAAATCAAATGTGTAATATTGCTACATGCTTTAAATGACAATAGGAACCACATAGTCAACTCTCAAGGACAATGATGGCAAATATTTGGAATTAAAAACAGATAAAAATAAACTGCATTCAGGCGTTGCTTTCTCTGACATTAAGCCCTGATGTGCATGAACCTGGCTTGTTGCTGGGTTTGTGTCATGTGTGGACCTCCCTCCTCCTTTCTCCTTGTGTGAGGAATCTCCTGTACACATGAACGTAGGCACACAGGTTAACCAGAGCTACGACGCAATCCTAAACAGAGTTACGCCTTTCTAAATCCATGGATTGGGTAGTGGACAGTGCCTTCAAGACACATCCGACTAACAGTGCAGGGTTTTCAAGGCAAGAGATGAACAGAGGTGGTTTGCCATTGCCTGCCTCTGCGTAACAACCTTGGACTTCCTTGGTGGTCTCCCATCCAAGTACAAACCAGGGCATATCTTGCTTAGCTTCTGAGATCTGATGAGACTGTGCTAGCCTGGGTCATCCAGGTCAGGTTGACCATGGGTTTAGAAGGGCAAAACTCTGTTTAGGATTGCAATGTTAGTTTCCCCTCCTCCAACCAGGATTCTAAGTTTCTCTTATTCAGAAGGGGGGGCGGGACTAACATGCATGTCTGTATTTATGCATTACAAGTAGCCACAGGTACAATGCAGACCTAAACATAAGTTGAATTCAGTGGTCTTAGAAGAATGTAACTCTTGTTAAGGAGTGGGCTGTCTGTGGAATGTGGATGTGATGCACATCTCTGTCGGAATACTAGTTAAAAGTGATGTCTGATTGCAGTGTGTTAGGCTGAGCGATTCATTCTCTCCCGTCACCTTTACTCTTGATTGTGTCTTTATCTCGTCTCCCCCGTTCTGATATGCTGAAGGAGTGCAGTCGCCTTCCCTTTGGTCTTTCTAAACAAAATGGGACCAATGACTCATGTTTGAACTGGATCCAACCAGTATCAATGTACCTTTGAAAAAGTGCCATCTCTTGAAAGAAACAAGATCTGAACTTAAGTATGTTCTTGACAATTGTGGGTAATTGGAGAACATTATGAATAATTTTCCCAAAATTTTTGGCTCGCACCCAAGAGTTAATATGATTAAGATCACTTTTCATGATAGTAAGAAAGCTTTTAGATTTGTCAGGCAAATCGCTTTCTGTTTCTTTTATCCAGCAACCTTTGCAACTTCTTACAGCTCTCTGCACATCATTTTGACAAAATAAGGGTGGGGTGTTGGTTTTTTTTACACCATCTAGGTAAGAAGCCTTTTTCCAAATTTTTCTAATCATACTTATGTTATTTCTCCCTACATGATGGTGGGGACAAGCTTTTTTGGTTCCACAAGGCTTTTGAGTATTTCTTGTCCCAAATCTAGTGCCAAATTACAGCAGTTCAGAAGGAATCTCACCCTGCTCTTCAGTCTTGCCCCCCTACTGCTGCTGAACTATTAGCTTTTCCATTTCTGGGCACTGACATGTGTAATTCAGCCGCCTGCCTGTAACCTCCCCACTCCCAAATTTTCACAGCTCTGCACAGTTTTAGGCACATGACTCCCATTAAAGAAAATCAACAGGAGCCAGAAAAATAACATTCCAGGCACCTCCACCCTTCCTTGGATACGGGAAAGCCACCGTTGGTGGGAGCGGGGGGGGGGGGGGGATAAGCAGGAAACTCTCCCTACCCCAACCAAACCAGAGTTGCCCTGAACATCTCATTCTTTCACCCCATAGCCATTATTTTTTTGCCACGTGTCCTTCCTTCACATCATCTTCTGATACAACCATCCACATGAGGTTGCCAAGCTCCAGGTGGAACCTGGAGAGCTCCCAGAATTACGACTCACATCCAGACTACACAGATGTGTTCCCCTGGAGGAAATGTGAGCTTTGGAGGGTGGACGCTATGGCATCATACCCTGCTGGGGACCCTCCCCTCCCCAAACGCTGCCCTCCACAGGCTCTAGCCCTAAATCTACAGGGATTTCCTAACCCGGGGTTGGCAACCTGACATCATCAAGAGGTATATGGCTTATAATGGTCCAGATCTGGCTGTCCGTCTCCTTTAGCCCAACCACACTCCACTTTCTGGACCAAATTCTGACCTCAGATCGGTTCCCCACCAGAATGCCAAGGGCATCTCCTATCCTCCCAACGGATTTTGTTTTCTCTCTTTCTCTGTGGGCTGAGAAAAACAATTTGATACAATACGGCTCTCAGGTTGAGGGTGGTGGTGGTGGTGGGGTTACCCAAAATCTCTCATGAAAAATCTTCCTCTCCTCCTGGAACACATCATGAACTCTGGACTACCAGAGATCACTTCATTGCTACCCAAAATTGTAAAAGGTGGGGTATACTGTCAAGTCATGAATACCACTGTAAGATTACTCTGCATACTCTGCATCTGTTTCTTTTTTAAGAGAAGAAGAGATTGGATTTATACCCCGCCCTTCACTTGGAGTCTCAGAGCGGCTTACAAACTCCTTTCCCTTCCCCTCCCCACAACAGACACCCTGTGAGGTGGGTGAGGCTGAGAGAGCTCTGGCACAAACTGATCTTTTTCAAGGACAACTGTGCCAGAGCTTGTGACTGACCCAAGGTCACATCAGCAGGTGCAAGTGGAGGAGTGGGGAATCAAACCCGGTTCTCCCAGATTAGAGTCCGCGCACTTAACCACTACACCAAACTGGCTCTCTTTTAAAAGGTGTGGCCACAGAAGCAAAAGGAAGTTATGACAAATGGGCACGGTCAAAGGGGAACGGCAAAAAAAATTCAAGAGCAATAATACCTGCAAGAGTGATTCCCCCCTTCTTTGTTTCTGCAGAACCAACTTGTGGAGCTCTTTTAAAGCTATGAAGTACTTCTTGAGAGACAGGCCTGTTCCTTTAGGAAGGGGACCCCCATCCTTCTCTCCTGTTTCATCAGACACACACACACTGTCCAATCAGCTTCTCTCCCTCCCCCCACGGCAAATGCATCCAACTGAAACTGAGTGGCAGATATCTCAGGAAGGAAGTGATGGCCCAGGACATCCTGTCAGCTATACAGCCCTGCTTTCACTTCACTTTCAGAAGCTTTACTGTTCACTCCTCTCCCCCAACTGCTTCAGCCTTGTGCCTCTAGTAAGCATTGCCTGTGTGTGTGTGTGTGTCTGTGAAGCGTCTGGCCATGCTCTATTGCAGGCCTGTATAATTTGTGACCCACCAAGCTAAATACAATCCACCTGGCATCATGCATGGTGGTCCACAGAGGAGTTTCCAATTGCCTGGACAGCAGAAAACACCCAGTAAGCCACAGTGTCTTGCTGGTAAGGTGTGTTTACCTGAACGGGTCACTCACAAGCAATGCTCCCTGTAAGCTTGTGAGCAAAAATTCTACTTTGTGAGCGACTGGCATTAGAGTTGTGAGCGACTGCATAAATTAGTTTGCTCTGGAGCCATCCTTCCTGAGCTAAGACCAAAATTTGTGAGCCAGAGGCTAAAAAACTTATGAGCTAGCTCACACTAACTCACTTAGAGGGAACACTGCTCACAAGTTGTGTCGAAGTAACTTGTGTGCTTGCTGGAGTGTGTCTTTTACCTCCTGGAGAGCCAGTACAGTGTAGTGGTTAGCGTTGGGACTTCAAACTGGGAGACTGAAGTTCAGAGACCCACTCAGCCATGGAAGTTTGCAGTGTGACCTTGTGGCCAGTCACTGCCTCCCTGCTTAACCTACCCCATTGGGTTGTTGTGAAGAATAAACAGAGGAAGAAAGAACAGCATATGTTGTCCTGAGCCCCAAGGGCAGGCTTTAAATGTTACCAGACAAATAGAAAAACAACCTCTATGGAATTCCTAAAGTGTTGGTAAATATTCTCTCTCTCTCTACTCTTATTTATTTATTTATTTATCAAATTTATACCCCGCCCTCCCCCGTAGGGCTCAGGGCGGCTTACAAGGCAAGATAAACTTGCTACAATAAAACATAATATACCTGTAATTTTAAAAACATACTATACAATTTAAAAACCAGTCCTAACAAGTAAAGTGCTCAGTAATCGTCAAAAAAACCCCAAACCCAAAAACCATCCATTCAGCTCTCAGAAGGGTAGATGAGGCTGACAGATGGTGACCTTGGGCGAGCCAGTCAGTCAAACGTCACAAATGAAGATTTGTGTACCCACATCTCTGGATCGCTCTACCCATTAAACAGCACTGCCTCCAAAGAAAACCCCTCCGGAGTTGGGCATGAAAGCTGCTGAAGGAGGCACTTTGGCTGAAAGGAAAGGAGATGTTGGAAGATGAGCTCTCCAAAGCAG
>NW_015177078.1:163941-173969 GCF_001447785.1 Gekko japonicus | reverse complement strand
GTCTCCCCCCCCCCCCCCCGTAGCTAATAAGAGCACGGCCCTGGAGGGGGGGGGGATTTAGTTTCGATCAGTCAAACCATCCGAGAAGGAGGCCCTCGCCCTACGCCGGCGTGAAGTTTCCTTCCTTCTGAGTAGGGCGACTTTGTCTGGATTCTGAAACACGATTGCAGGATCTGATCAAGGCACGGGGTGGGGCTCGTCTGACTAGACCCTGGAAAAAGGAAGAAGACTCTCCTTGGTGGGGGGTGCCGGAAAGTGCCCTCAAGTCACCGCTGAGTTATGGCAACCCCTGGTGGAGTTTTCAAGGCAAGAGATATTCAGAGCTGGTTTGCCACCCCCTGCCTTTGTGTCACGACACGACCCTGGCGTTCCTTGGAGGTCTCCCATCTAAATACTAGCCAGAGCTGCTCTTGCTTAGTTTGCGAGAGCTGACGGGGTAGGCCTAGCCTGGGCTGACCCTTCCCGGATTTCAGAGTTTACTCCGAAAGGGAGGGCTGTGCGGTATTCCGGACTGACCGGGGGAAGAAGGCATCTTGGCGGGCGCAACAGAAGAGGGAAAGCATCGGCAGGATGGCCCCGGCTGCCGAGTTATAAATAGCAGCCCGGCGCATCAGGCCTGGGAGGGGCCGCTTGGCCCGGCCGCTGCTGCCAGCCGCCGCCTTCTGGCGCGGGGACGGGAGCCTCGCAGCAACCAGCCAGAGGCGGAAAGTGCTCAGCCGCCTCTCGGCTTCTGCTGGGCGGGACGGAGTCTACAGACAGAGCAGCGAGCCGAAGATCATTTAAAAAATTATATATATTTTTAAATGCGTAAATTAAACAAGGTCAAGAAACCACCTCCGTCCAGGAGGCGCACATCCTTTAAGCATTCTCGGTGTGTGTGTGGGAGGGGAGATGACATTCATGTCTTCCACGGACTAGTAACTAAATCCCAGTTGCCAGAAACAAAACAGATCTCCCTCATTAGTAAAGGTAAAGGTTCCCTTGTTCTAAAGCCAGTCGAATCCGACTCTAGGGTTGCGGTGCTCATCTCCGTTTCAAAGCCGAAGAGCCAGCGCTGTCCGAAGACATTTCCGTGGTCATGTGGCCGGCATGACTAAACACCAAGGCCACGGAACGCTGTTACCTTCCCACCGAAGTGGTACCTATTTATCTACTTGCAATTTCTTGCTTTCGAACTGCTAGGCTGGCAGCACCTGGGTCTCGAACTGCTGAACTACTGACCTTCCACAGCCTGCAGTTCAGTGTCTTAACCACTTGAGCCACTGCAGCTCCATCTCCCTCATTAGAGATATATAAATAAGAAAACACAGGATTTATGCTCTACTACCTCAGTATCACTAAGGTGATATAAAAAATATAAAAATAAATATTATCTTCATTAATCAAGTACCATCAAGATAGATTGAGATATCTGTGGAACTGTGCCTGCACACAAAAGCTTATACCCAGAATTAAACTGGTCTTAAGGGTGCCAACTGGACTTAGCCTTTGTTCCAAGCCCCATCAAGTCAGAATTAATTTACAGGGACCCCACATGGGCTTCTCAAGGCAAGAGACAAACAGAGGTGGTTTGTCCTTACCTGCCTCTGCATAGAGAACCCATTCTTCTTTGGTGGCCTCCCATCCAAGTACAGATGGGGGCCAATCCTACTTAGCTTCCAAACTCTGGTTAGTCTGGGCCACTGAGGTGGCTATTTTCTTTTTTAAAAAATTTTTATTGAAAATTTAACATCAGATACAGCAACAATAAACTGTCATAAACATATGAGATCATAGTAAATAATCAATAAATTAACACAGTAAAACATCTACAACACAATTCTGATTTAAAAGGGTCTTTGTTTTGAGCAATAAAATTTAAAACAGGGTAACAAAAATTATAATAGTCAAGAGGTTTATTTGAGGTTTGTATCAGTATCCTTTCCATTGTGAGATAATCCCATATGTTCCTGTACCAACTCTTTTAAGAATTGGGGGCGAGGGAGATTTCCAGGAGAAGGCGATTGCAGACCTCGCAGCGGTGCATAATATAGAAACCAAATCTTTCTTAACTTGGGGGATTTTGGGATCATCCCACAAGTTTAGCAACATTGAGTCAGGGCGTAATGGAACGGAGAGGCCTGTGTGATGATAGAAATTTGGTCTCGAACAGATGACCAAAAATTTTGGTTGAGAGGGCTGCTATTTTCTTCATTAGGGACATTAATATATGCTATAAAAAGAATAACCCTTCACTAAAATAGGAACTTGTTGGTTTTGTTCACCTATTATTCTGACCAATCATTACTCTTACTAATTTATACACCTCTTCTAATCCGCAAAGTGCTTTATATTTCCTGCTTTTTTGGTCTTGTAAGAGTACAGAGAAGACTGGCTGAGTGCTCACTCTGCAGCACGTCTTTTATTTTCTCTTTCATTCTTCCCTAAAGAAGCGTGTGCATGAACACCTGAAACTGCCTTATCCTGAATCAGACCATTGGTCCATCAAAGTCAGCATTGTCTGCTCAGACTGGCAGCAGCGCTCCTGGCTCTCAGGTGGAGGTCTCTCACATCCCCTGATCCTTTAAACTGGAGGTGCCAGGATTGAACCAGGGACATTCATGCATGCCAAGCAGAGGCTCTTCCAAGGAAGAACTTGGAAGCCTGCGTCCAACATTTTAAAAACAAGTTGGCCTGAACAAAGGTAGCACCTCATTGTTTTGTGAGAGTGGCTAAGGTTGGATTCAGAGTTCTGTGATAAGGATGCATATGCATCCAGCATCCATTTGATCAGGAGGCTTTGAAAGGATCATGGGAGGTTTGGGGTGGGGCTGAGGTCAGAGAGTCCATAAGACCAGGGCTATTTTTGGGCAGGAACGGAGTTCCGGCTGGCTCCTGAGTTGGTCACACCCAGCAGGAACTCATTAGCATAATAGGCCACACCCAATAGCAGAAACTCATTAGGATTGGCTACATTAGGGGTGTGTGGCCTAACATGCAAAGGAGTTCCTGCTACAAAAAAAGCCCTGGGTTTTGACAACAAAAAGGGTAAACAGAATAAGAAGGGAAAGGTGGGTGTGGCTGGATGACCACACTTCTGGTAACATGGGGGTGTGGCCTAATGTGCTAATGAGCGGTGCTGTCAGGGTGTGGCCTAATATGCTAATGAGTTTTGCTGTTGGGTGTGGCCTATTATACTAATGAGTTCCTGCTGGGCTTTTTCTACAAAAAGAGCCCTGCATAAGACCCTCCATCACACCTCTGCTTCCCTCCCTGCAATTGCAGACCTCCCTGCACCCGGCCACCCTTCCTCCAGTCCTGGCTTCTGCCCCACCCTGGGTGTGACTAGTGAGTATATAAGTCCTTTGCACTTCGTAAATGCAGGTGGCTTTAAAACGAGCAAGGAGTCACTGCAAGATAAGCCATGGGGTGGGATGGGGTGTCTCTGGACTGCTAGAGAAGGGTTGCTGAGATTCTCTGGCACTCTTGTTTCTTGTGCTGCTTCTCTGCTCCCACAGAGAATAGGCCATTGACCAGTGTTTCCGGCGGGGGAGGGTTGCTGGGGTGGTGCACTTTGGCCAGTCCTCCCTTGTTGTATGAGCTAGGAACCAGGTGTTCTGACAAGTACAGTGGAAGAGTCAGCAGCACATCCAACAAAAGACAGCAAGCATATCAAATGTTACTAGGTTAACGCCACATGATTCTTCGGGGGACGGGGACTGTTTTTTTCAATGTATAAACTGATTTTTTAAAAACACCTCTGTGTATTCAACTAATAAATTGGCATGTCTCTAAACATCCGCTTTTTGGTGAGTAGTGTGTGTGTGTGTGTTCTTGCAAGCCTGGAAGTCATGGCTGACTTCTGGCAACCCCCTAATAGGGCTTGGACATTTCAGACAGGTGGCTTGCTATTGCCTGCCTGTGCATTCCAGCCCTGGTATTCCTCAGAGGTCGCTCTTCCTGGTACTTGCTTCTGAGATCTGATGAGATCAGGCTTGCCTCGGCTATCCAGGTCAGGACGTCTCCAACCATCTTTGAACTTCATGGAGTGGGACTTTCCTGCTTCCCCCTCTTGCTCCAGACCGCTGAGCTCCCTAAAATTTTGCTGGGGGGGGGACGTTCTCAGCAGAACCTCAGGAAAAGCAGAGGGGGACAAGGGAGGGTCTCCAGAGAGAACAGGGAATTAGTGGAAATTGCTGCCCCCTTTATTGCAAACAGAAATGCTGTTCCATCAGAACATGGCTGGATCTGTGCCGTTAATTACACTTTACTCCTTCCTTCCTCAGGGCTGCCTATTGTGCGGTGGGTAGAGCACCAGACTAGCAACCCAGATTTGGCTCCTCACTCTGCCATGGAAACTAGCTGGGTGATCTTGGGACTAGCCTACTGTGACGGAACTGTAGGGAGCGGTGGTGCAGGCAGTAAGAACACCTGCAAGTAACATCAATGAACAGCCAGTATGGCTGCTCGAGACCCACCACGGCTGCAGTGAGCTCCTGGCCCTAGTCCCAGCTCTCGCCCACCCAGCGGTTCGAAAGCATTAAAATGGCAAGTAGATAAATTGGGTACCTGCCCTAGGTGGCGGGGGGCACCCTCCTCCTTGCGAGGTGAAGGCATCAGCGGCGGCAGCAGCGGTGATGGTGGCAGAGTGGCGATGGCGGCGGTGCAGTTCCTGGTGACCCAGCAGAGCAACGTCGGAGGCAGAGCCCAGAAAAAGGCAGAGGCTGGAGAGCGTGGTGACATGCGGCGCAAGCACGGCGGAGCCATCTAGGACAGTAGCCGGAGCTACAGCCAACACGGAGCCACGCACCAAACGAGTCCTACCAGAGGAAGCCACTCGAAAGGAAAAAAGACCGGCTCCAGAAGGGCACCAGGATGCCGATACCCGAAGCCACGGAAAGGAAGCTGGAGAACAACTAGCCTGGGTGCTGGTAGGCAGACACTACCCCAGAAACAATGTGGCCCTAGCTAGGTGAATGTGGTTAGAATTACTATGTAAACCGCCCAGAGACCCTTCGGGGTCAGGTCCGAAGGAATAAATAAATAAACTGACCTCCAAAACCAGGATGCTTAGTGTCTCAGAAGCAGAGAGCTGGGAGATTAGGTAAGACAGTTTGATTGACAGGCTGCTGCCGGTGTGCATCCCCTTCTTTCTGGTTGGTCAGCGCCAGCTGAGGAGAGTTTTAAAAAGTCTTGCCAGTCTTGTCAAAGGGAGTCAGTTGTTGTTTGAACTTTGGCTTGGCAGGTGCAAGTCAGGAGAAGTGTGTGTGTCAGTCTGAGGGAAACAGACGAGTTCACTTGGGAAGTGAAGGGACACAACTCCTTGCCTTTATTGGGTACCATCACATTTGAGGAAAATTTCAAAAACCAAAACTTAGAGTCTAAGTGTCAGCCTTAGCTGAATTCTGTTTATTCACAGTCTCCAGAACTGGGGTTTAGGTCTGACATAAGAGGCTGGAGTAGGTTGGAAACTGCCGGTCTAACCAAACAGAAAAGGATTATCGCTCCTAGAAAAAAGCGTATTTCTCACCCAGTTATTCAGAAGGTTCAACTCAGAAGGGAACCCTGGTTTGTGTGAAAAGGGAAACGGTCTTAGACTCCTCAGGAGTAAAAAAATGAAAAGTTATAATCCCACAAGGGAAGTATTCAAATACAGGAAGAAAGTACTAACTTCCAGGAAACTAACGTAGTTTAATGGAATTTTATGAAGACACATTGTTGCTGAAAGAAATCTCCATGACAAACAAACCTCTCACAGTTAAGAACGGAGTCTTTAAGAATATAAGCTTCAACTATACTCTGTTGCCTGTTCAAACTATTATAATTTGTATAAACAACCAAAGTTACCTCAGCTTGTCATCCCCTGCCCTATTCCTAACTCAGCTGTGCCTGTTCAATAACATCAACCTTTCTGTTTGAACTTTACTTTGTGTCAAGTTAGTACCATTTCGAAAAGGGATTTATAAGGGAGCTCCTGCTGAGTTACAATAAATCTCTGGCCTGGGCAAAGGCCAAATAACGTCTCTATCACAGGGTGGGACATGCAAAAAGTTATAATTCCAGGGCTATTTTTGGGCAGGAACGCACAGGAACAGAGTTTCGGCTGGCTCCTGAGTTGGCCACGCCCAGCAGGAACTCATTAGCATAATAGGCCACACCTAACAGCAGAAACTCATTAGGATTGGCTACATTAGGGGTGTGTGGTCTAACATGTAAAGACGTTCCTGCTACAAAAAAAGCCCTGGGTTTTGGCAACAAAGTAAACAGAATAAGAAGCAAAAGGTGGGTGTGGCTGGATGACCACACTTCTGGTAACATGGGGTGTGGCCTAATAGGCTAATGAGCTGTGCTGCTATGGATGTGGCCTAATATGCGAATGAGTTTCTGGTGTTGGGTGTGGCCTATTATGCTAATGAGTTCCTGCTGGGCTTTTTCTACAAAAAAAGCCCTGTTAATAATTCTATCATTCAGACACACTACTAAGAGGCTGCTTACTCAGAGAGGGGAACAGTGTTTTGGTGGGAAAATCTGCCTCACAGAGAAGAAGATGCAGGGGTCCGTCATACCTACCTCACAGGTTTGTTGTTGTGATGAGAAAATGAAGGCGGGGAGAATGATGGAAGCTGCTTGGGATGCCCTTTGGAGAGAAAGGTATTAAATGAAGTGAGTAAGTAAAGAGATTCCCCCTCTTCCCCTTGGATCCTTCCAGCAGCCTGTGCAAATGCCTGGATCAAGGTGACCTTCCTGGCCAAATGGAATTTAAATTTTTTTAAAGTTTATTTTACAAAACATATAGCCCACCTTTCTGTCTTCGTAAGCCACCAAAGCAGCACCCAATCTTTTTAAAAAAACATACATAATAAAATAACATCTTAAAAACCATTAAAACCCACATCATTTATTTATTTTACAAAATCTCTACTCAGATCTTCAGTCCAGTGCTGTACGTGCTGTGCTGTTCTGGTCCTCTTCATCCACTTTTTTTTTCTTGCTAGCATAACAATGTGGCCCAAACTAAAAGATACTCTTTTTAAACATCATTTGTGAAAACTAAAGATTCCCTGCTGGAAGGGAAAAAAGGCTGGCAAGATGCAGTCTCAGAAGAATGTGGATTGAATAAAAAGTAAGCAAAAGATTAATCTTTTGACCCCCTAATGTTGTTGTTGTTTTCGGGGGGGGGATTCACATGCACCTGTACACTAAACAATAATATTGATATATATCAATGTTAAAGAAGGGGGGTTTAGTATATATTTAATGTGGATCTTGGCCACTCAGATGACAATGCTCTGGTATTGTTCAAAATCATTGATCAGGCCCCTAAATAAATGTGCCTGAAATTGTTGCCATCTCTGGCAGCCACTTGAGTTGTTCCATCTCCCCAGGGGTCGTTTCGTAGAAAAAGAGCTAGGGGAACTCATTAGCATAACTCATTAGCATATGCCACACCCCCTGACATCACCGGAAGTGTGTCATAAGGCCACACACCCCGCCCTCAACGGTCCCAGCCGCCGCCGCCGGCCTTGCAGCTCCACTGCTGAGCCCCATGAGGGGCCCGGCGGTGGACCTGCAAGGCCGGCGGGAGTGCAAGGAAACCCCGCCAAGGCCCTCCCTGGCCCCAGGCAGGCAAGGGTGGGGAGAGGCAGGGAGGAAGCAACGTACCCTCCCTCTTCTCCTGCCTCCTCCTGGCTGAATGAGGGCCGAAAACGGGGCGGCCGGAAGTGGGGGGCGGGGCTTCGTCATGTGCCCCGCCCCCCGTACCTCACCCGGGGGAACTGCGATCCCCCGCGATCCCCCCGAAATGACCTCTGCATCTCCCTACTCATAATAAAAAAGCCTGAGTAGAAAAGTACCCAGAAACCGATCACAGATAAAATGTCTTTGCCATGACAGGATGTTCTAGGACAGGTTGGAAACCGTTTCATGAAAGGAGCCAGTTTGGTGAAGTGGTTAAGAGCAGCGGACTCTAATCTGGAGAACTGGGTTTGATACACTACTCCTCCACATGAAGGCAGTTGGGTGACCTTGGGTCAGTCACAGCTCTCTCCAAACTCTCTCAACCCCTAAAAACAAGTCTAGCTCACCACTAGCTTAATGCTAAGAGCTAAAACTTGTGGCTGCCGGACAATCTCAGGCTCTCCTGGCTATTCTACACACAATGCCAGATGATAATTAATTAATTAATTATCATGAGTTCTGGGTTCCCGGGCCGGATGTGGACTGACAGGAGACCATAGAATCATAGATTCATAGAGTTTGAAGTGTCCACCAGGGTCATCTAGTCCAACCCCCCCCCCTGAACAAGGCAGGACATTCACAAATTCCTCCCCCACACACACACCCAGTGACCCCTGTTCCATGCCCAGAAGTTGACAAAAATCCTCCAGGATCCCTGGCCAAACTGGCCTGGAGAAAACTTGCTTCTGGACCAGCCAAAGGGGTAAGAGACAAAAACAAAAGCTTGCACTGTGTTCTTGCTTTATTCAGCTAAATACCAAGAAAACCAAATTGCTCAGGGTATATGTTAAAACAGTGTACACATATTGATCAATAATAAAGAGATCTCTTGGATGCCAAAAGGGAGAGCCCAACTGGCAGTCTGAAAAGGCAACCCCTAGCCCCTCCAATTGACACCTTTTATACCCTTTTCATTGCCAAGTTTCCCTCATTTTTAATGCACTTTTAAACTCTACACTGGCTAAAATGCACAATTTGATTTTTTAAAATAGCTATCTTGCACTCTCCATCCTATAGTCATAGTAGCTCACATATGTGCAGAAATAATAGGAGAAAACCTCCAGGGCACTTTCAGCAATATGCATGAAAATTCCTTTTAGTTTCCGAATACTGAAGGCTTTGGGAGACACCGGGTTCATCATCACATGAACCTTCTGACCCTACAAAGCTTTTCCAAGTCACTTATCTACTCATGTTTATGCCCGGACCAGGATAGCCCAGGTTAGCCCGATCCTGTCAGATCTCAGAAACTAAGCAGGGTAGGCCTTGGCTAGTATTTGGAAGGGTGACCTCAAAGGAATATCAGGGTTGTGATGCAGAGGCAGGCAACAGCAAACCACCTCTGAAATGTCTCTTGCCTTAAAAAATAAGACTAGCTCACCACCTAGTGGTATATAATGCTAAAGAACTGGAACTTCTGGCTGCCAGACAATCTTAGTATCTCCTGGCTATTCTACACGAATGCCATACGATAATTATTACTAGAACTTCTGGCTGCCAGACAATCTTAGGATCTCCTGGCTATTCTACACGAATGCCATACGATAATTATTAATTACTCATGTTTGTAAAAATCCAAGAGAATAAAATGACAGAAGCAGCTCTTATGCAAATAACCCCTGCTTTGAAATTTTCCTTGCAACCATGAGGAGCCATGAGGACCAGAAACTAAATAAAAGACAGACACTAACATCTTTATTGTTTTATCCAGAGTCTAATTACTCATGTTTGTAAAAATCCAAGAGAATAAAATGACAGAAGCAGCTCTTATGCAAATAACCCCTGCTTTGAAATTTTCCTTGCAACCATGAGGAGCCATGAGGACCAGAAACTAAATAAAAGACAGACACTAACATCTTTATTGTTTTATCCAGAGTCCCTTGTGCAGTAATTTCCAAACTGTATGCTGAAGAACTGCTGATTTGTCCACGGGAATAAAGTAAGGCTCCCATGAAGCCCCAAATACCGGTTCCCAGAGTATGCCTGTTGCTTCTCTGCATGATTTTTTCCTCTAGTAGGTCTTCCTTCCAATCAGCCTCCTTTCATGGTGGATCATTCTATTATATGTCTCCAGTGAGTGTATATTTTTGGAGTGTAAGAGTGATCCATGCCTCCAGTCTGGGAAATCCTGCTTGCTTTGTCTATATATTGTGAAGTTCTAAAGTGACATGCACAGATATTCCTTAAAAGCAGTATGGAAAAGAAAGCCATCCTAGTGACTTAATGGCTCTGAGAAGTAGCTTGCTTTGGCAGAGAGTCAAGAAAAATAAAAGTCCAATAAAGAGAGCATATTTTACAATCTGTCTAGAGAG